>NC_137673.1:4467666-4740819 GCF_963422515.1 Blennius ocellaris | reverse complement strand
GTTCAGGTGAACACGGTCGTCTGCTGATGGTCTGCTGGTTCAAATCCAACGAAGTTTGTGTCTAATTGATCCGTTATCAAATGGTTTGCAGACGGTCGCCGTGACGACGGAGGGAGTGGAGACTTTTGGGTCAGACGTCTGAGAAGTGAGGCTTTCGCTGCTCGTCACTCAAGGTAATGCGCACACACACACACACACACACACCCACACACACACACACACGCCTCTATTGCCCCAGTTTAAACACGCCCACGTCAGCTCCACCTCTCCCTCCATCAGGTGGTTGGTTTGAGATCTGGTCCTAAACGTCCACTAGATTTCTTTATTTTCTAGTTTGGTTATTGTAGCTTAGCAGACTTTTTAAGTAGGTAAAGTTTATTTATTGAGCTTTTTCACAGATAAAAACCACTTGAAATGTGAGCAACAACAACAAAACATTAGAATTTTATGAAAAAACAAAAAAAACATGGTAAAAGTGTGAAATGTATTAAAATAAAAATGTCTTTGGAGTGGATTAGAAAGACGGGGGAAAGTCGTTCCCTCAGTCCTCCAAGCAGGTTTTCATGTTTTTTATTTCAACACGACTGTTGTTTTTTAATCTAATGTCTGATTTATGCGTCTCATATTTTAACTCTTTTATATCTGCATATATAGTATATCTAGTTTATGATTCAGTTTTAATACGAATACATTTATCTTGAACTATTTTGCCTCAATCAAACACTTGTATCAGTGAGTATTTCTACATTTTCCTCGTTGCGCTGTAAAATGTGTGTTGCTTCACATGAAGAAGCTCGTTCTCTCGACGTCCAAACTGGCCTGAAGCTAAATGAGATGATTGAACGTAATAAATACGAGTTTCATTCTGAAGAACTTCAGCGAGACGAGATTTAAAGACGAAGGTCAGGGTGTGTGGCGCCAGCGAGTCACGTGACCTCGCTGTCGCTCGTCACGTCTGAAACTCTGCTGCTGCCCCTCCTTTCTTTTTCTCTCCCTTCTTTTCTTTATTTTCTCTTTTGGTCCGACTGGATTCCAACCCAGACGCTCAAGTCCCTCCTTTCAAACAGTTAAAAAACAACAACCGGAAGTCCAGGACTCGCTTAATAATCCATCTGGTTCAAACGTATTATTGTGGCAAAACTCTTTGTCAACACTTTATATATATATATATATATATAGAGAGAGAGAGAGAGAGAGAGAGAGGAGAGAGAGAGAGAGAGAGAGAGAGAGAGAGAGAGAGAGAGAGAGAGAGAGAGAGAGAGAGGAGAGAGAGAGAGAGAGAGAGAGAGAGAGAGAGAGAGAGAGTCTTCTGTCCAAAGCCTGGGTTTTGCTGCCCTGAGCACAGACTCACAGGCTCATTCATTCTGGCTGCCGCCAGGTGGCGCCACACTGCGGGTCGTTCTTAACTTTAGGCTTTTTCGGTGGTTAATTTTGGAAATAGTTGTGTTCATTTTGAGTTCTTGGAATAGCCTTGTCGTCCTTTTTGTGGTTTCTGGGTTCATATAACCGCGTTTTAGCATTTTAGTCACTTTCTCATTTCGTTTTAACTTTAGGGTCAGTTTTTGTCTCCAGCAATGGTTTTTGTCGCTTCGTTTGTGTAAATTGATGTGATTTTTATCATTTTCTGTGACATTGTGGCTCATTTCATTTGAACCTTTTCGTCATGACAGTTGTTTCTTGGGTCGTTTTGCTTCATCATGTGTTTCTGTGGCAAATCTGTTTAAAGTCTCTTTCTTTCTTTTAACATGTGGTCAAGTTGAGTCCTGTGCTCCTCTTCATTCTGTTGTGGCTCATCCTGTTTGTCGTCTTCATTTCGGTGTCGTTTTGACTTCTGTGGTGTCGTGAGCTTCTGAAAGCGTCGTGGTCGTTCCTGCGCCGCCGTGTCGTCCTGCCCAAACTTTCCTCCAGGTCGTGTCTCTGGATTCCAGCGACGATTGGATGAATTATCCCAGTAAAGCGTAGCGACGGCGTGTCGCTGTCACGGGCCCGGCGAGTCGTCTGCGGGGGGCCAAGGGCGCCGCCGACTCTTCAAGGTGGACGCCGTAACGAGGCGGCGGCGGGCGTCTGTCAAGACTCCCCCCCCCCCCCCCCCCCCCCCCCCCCTCCCGCATCTCTGCCGGCCCGCATTAATGCAAATTATGGCCTGATAATTTAATAAGTTTGCCGGCCTGATCTGTCCTTTTTATTACAATTATCATCAGGCAGGGGGTTGCGTTCCATCACCACAAAATAAACACCATCGATCATCCTTGTGATGATTAACCACTGACAGGCCGAAGCGGCGCTTTGCATAAACGGGACGTGACGCGAAGCCGGAGCCGTTTTCACACGTTGCCGCTCGCTTTGACTCGGCGGCGGGTTTATTAACCGCGCTGGTAATCACGGCGAGGCTTCCTTTATGTCCCGGCGAGGAGAGGAGAGGAGAGGCGCTCCTCAAAGGATTACATCAGGGGGGGAGGAGGGGAGGGGGGGGAGTTAGCGCTGCAGCCGGAGCCAAGACATGCAGCCGGTCCCTGTTAAGTCCTTCCAGGATGGGGAGGACGGTGCCAGGCGGACACAGCGCTGGCTCAGCATCAGGGCCTCCTGCTTAATTGCAGTGGAAAATGATGCTGCGTTTCCCGCCTGTTGAACCAGCTTGAGAAAGAAAACACACACACACACACACACACACACACACACACACACACACACACACACACACACACACACACACACACACACACACACACACACTCAAGCGGTTGATTTATTAGCTGAGTCTTAAACACGAGGAGGAAGAATCAGGCTTTTGAGGCTTTTGAGGCTTCTTGGCAGTTTTTCACAAAAAACATTAACAAAGTTAAATCAGCGTTGCATCAGGTGGTGAATGTTTGATTCCTCCTCCTCGGTTCTCTTTGTGCTCGCCTTGGTCCCCCTCCACCCCCCCGGTACAAACACAACAAGGTGCACCACTGCTCCTCACATATTTATGCTGAAATCGACTGTGTGGTGAAGTATCGGCGTTAAATCGTCCTCGGTGCCGTGACGGAGGGAGGGAGAGAAATGGAGACACAACAAACCGTTGGCCCAAACAGAGCAGCTTTTGTTCTCACCCCCCCAGTAACCTGTTTCCAGGGATAACGTCCCCAAAAACACATGAAAAGAAAAGTTCCCAGACCCATCAGGGTCCAGTGCGTCTTAATAATGTCATATAGTTTTCTTCTTCTTCTCATTTAGGACCTCATTCATAGCCAACGTTTAGTCTTCTGCACTGTTAATTTCACAGACGAGGACATTTTGAACCTGCATCTGTTGATGTTTACATGTTTTTAATCTTCGTTCGACTGCAACTGGGATTCAAACTCCAGTCCCTCAAAGAAAAGCCTGACCCCACTGCACCTCCACCACTCTTAAGTTCATTTAACTTAATCTCTACAATAAACCCACTTTCCACCGTTTATCAGGGTGGATTGACCAGCCAGTAGTGAAAGTGACAGCTGAAGTTCTGACTTGAAATGGAGAAACTTTTATAAAGTTCAGTTCTCCAGAAACACTTGTGAAGAAATATATCTATATATCTATACATCTACATATCTACAGACTCTTCAGGACTGGACATTAAGGATCTTGAGCACTTATAACTTTTTACTTGTCCAAAGTTTAACGTAAATGTTTAATCTTGAGTAAAGTATGAATTCGACCAACAAAACCTTTGACATAAAAACACTTGTTTCTTTAATAATCCAGATTTCTCGATGAAACTTTCAGCGAAGGTGTATTTCTTTATACTACTCAATCTGAAGGAACAATAATCTATATTTTAAGTTTGTTAATAATAATAAATGTGATAGTATTAAGATTGGAGCGTCACACCCTGCTACCCTACTGCTACCTACTGCCACACCTCGTTTGTTGTATTAGTCACTTTTGATCGCTTACATTGTTTTTTAATAACATGGTGAATGTGTGTCATGTATTTTTATTATATTGGTCAATAACAAATCAAATCCTCCTCTTCGTCTTCAGTCACCTTTTTTTTCTGAACCATAAAAAGTTATGAAACTTAAAAAATTATCAAAAGTACGTCGTTTTACTTTTCAAAAGCGTCACTTAATCTGTTGAAGTTGTTTTTATGTGTTGAAGTCGACTGAGTTCTTCATTCGTTGCGGTGACGATCTGAATGTTGACGGAAATTCAAAACAGCGGACGGCGTGGCGTTTCCCTGACGACGTGAGTCGAGGGAATCCAGAGGAATTACGCGACGCCGTCTAATCAGAAAGTTGTCCAGGGAAGACGCAGCGTCACTGACCGGAATGAGGAACACGAATCTGGAAGAAACTGGCGGCGGCGGTCTTCATGTAGCTTTATCAAGTGTTTTCCCACGCTGTCGCCGGCGCCAGAATGGAGCTGTTGGATCAGGACGCCACTGATCAGCAGCAGTTCAACCTGCAGAAATCCACATTAATTCCCCGCCGGGCCTCGGGGACTTCCGGACCGGCGCCGGTGTGTTTCTGTGTGTTCTCATCAGAACCCTGCAGCTGTCGGCACACACCTGCCGGACGGCGCCGGCATACGTTTAGCGGCGCCGGTCCTCCGAGAAGGTGGACCGGGTGACGGGGAGAAGAGGGCAGAGCGACGGGAGGTTTTAATGAGGACCTCCATCCCTCAAACCTCCGGAGAGCCCAGACCTGCAGGGCCCGGCTGGCGGCGGGGCGGCGGCGCTGACCTCCCTCAGCGGCCGCCGCCGCCGCCGCGGTCTGTCGCTTCCTGGACAGTTTGAACCCGCGTCGCCGTCGCACGCCAAAAGTTCCCCGCACAACTTTATTCAGTTTGATAACAGCGATTAACTTTGTAACCCAACCTGGTGCACAACTCTGTTTTAACCCTTCATGTCCCAGTGAAAGAACTCAGTCGTTCTGTGAAGTCGTTTAATCACTGGAGTTGTTTCCTCTCGATTAAATAATAAAGAAAGAGACAAAGTCAAAATATTTCTCCTGCAAAGGATAGAAAATATCTTCTTCAATACGTTATCTGTGATTTTCTCTTCAGCTTTTTCACTCATACATTTTAATGCGTCAGCGTTGCACTTCTTAACATCAGTCTTGTAGTTTTCTTGCATGAATGCAGTTTTTTCTTGCATTAATTGTAGTTTTCTCTTGCATGAATTGTAGTTTTCTTGCATGAATGCAGTTTTTCTTGCATGAATGCAGTTTTTTCTTGCATTAATTGTAGTTTTCTTGCATGAATGCAGTTTTTCTTGCATGAATGCAGTTTTTTCTTGCATGAATTGTAGTTTTCTTGCATGAATGCAGTTTTTTCTTGCATTAATTGTAGTTTTCTCTTGCATGAATTGTAGTTTTCTTGCATGAATGCAGTTTTTCTTGCATGAATGCAGTTTTTTCTTGCATGAAGTGTAGTTTTCTTGCATGGATGCAGTTTTCTCTTGCATGAATGTAGTTTTGTCTTGCATGAATGCAGTTTTTTTTCTTGCATGGATGCAGTTTTCTCTTGCATGAATTGTTGTTTTCTTGCATGAATGTAGTTTTGTCTTGCATGAATGCAGTTTTTCTTACATGAATGCAGTTTTCTCTTGTATGGATTGTAGTTTTCTTGCATGAATGCAGTTTTCTCTTGCATGAATTGTAGTTTTCTTGCATGAATGCCGTTTTCTCTTGCATGAATTGTTGTTTTCTTGCATGAATGTAGTTTTGTCTTGCATGAATGCAGTTTTTCTTACATGAATGCAGTTTTCTCTTGCATGAATTGCCATTTTCATGCATGAATGCAGTTTTCTCTTGCATGAATTGCCATTTTCATGCATGAATGCAGTTTTCTCTTGCATGAATTGCCATTTTCATGCATGAATGCAGTTTTTCTGGCATGGATTGTAGTTTTCTTGCATGCATGCCGTTTTCTCTCGCATGAATTGTAGTTTTCTTGCATGAATGCAGTTTTTTCTTGCATGAATGCAGTTTTCTCTTGCATGAATTATAGTTTTCTTGCATGAATGCAGTTCTTTCTTGTATGAATTGTAGTTTTCTTGCATGAATGCAGTTTTCTCTTGCATGAATTGTAGTTTTCTTGCATGAATGCAGTTTTCTCTTGCATGAATGCAGTTTTCTCTTGCATGAATTGTAGTTTTCTTGCATGAATGTAGTTATTTCTTGCATGAATGTAGTTTTTCTTGCATGAATGCAGTTTTCTCTTGCATGAATTATAGCTTTCTTGCATGAATGTAGTTTTTTTCTTACATGAATTGTCGTTTTCTTGCATGAATGTAGTTTTTTCTTGTATGAATTGTAGTTTTGTCTTGCATGAATGCAGTTTTGTCTTGGATGAATTGTAGTTTTCTTGCATGAATGTAGTTTTGTTTTGCATGAATTGTCGTTTTCTTGCATGAATGTAGTTTTTTCTTGCATGAATTGTAGTTTTCTTGCATGAATGCAGTTTTGTCTTGGATGAATTGTAGTTTTCTTGCATGAATGTAGTTTTGTTTTGCATGAATGCAGTTTTGTCTTGGATGAATTGTAGTTTTCTTGCATGAATTGTAGTTTTCTTGCATGAATGTAGTTTTTTCTTGCATGAATGTAGTTTTGTTTTGCATGAATGCAGTTTTGTCTTGGATGAATTGTAGTTTTCTTGCATGGATGCAGTTTTTCTTGCATTAATTGTAGTTTTCTTGCATGGATGTTGTAGTTTTTTTTTTTTGCATTAGTGTTGTGAGTTTTGCATCGAGGATTGTATTTTCTTGCCGTAGTCCTGTGGTTTTAGCATTTGCATTTTTGCAAATTTGCAAGTTTTTTTTGTTTGCATTAGCTTTGAAATTGTCTCCTTTCCTTTTGCATCTTTTACATTAGATTTTTTTAATTTGTGTCTTTTTGGACTTACATTTGTACATTGGCGTTGATGTTTTTACATCAGTGTTCCAACTTTTGTATTCTGGAGACTTTTTTTTATTCATCGAAGGTCAGACGTTGGAACAAGAACATTTTAATCTTTACAAAATGAATCATGACTGTCGCTGTCATTTCACTGCTGGACTACCCATCAAGGTATATTCTGTCTTATTTTGAATATTCAAACTACTCGGCTGTGGATTAAAGGAGCATGGACGAGAGATGAGGCGATACCGATCTGTGCCAACGTGCCCTTGAGCTCCCCCGGTGCAGAAACTCGGCCTCAAATGTGAAGAACCTGCGAGTCTGAGAGATCACAGATTAATGACCTGCACAATCGATTTGTAAAACCACTCAGTGTTGTTGTTTTTGCCGCGATGAAGCGTTAATATCACGAGTCCCTCGGACAGATGGCGCGTTGTTGGAAAACAGATGTTATTTTGCATTTCAACATATCATGAATATTCATGTCTTATTAGTTCATGACACTGAAGGCCTGGCTGATGATTGGCCGGCTTAAATACTTCACACAAACCTGGAAGTGAAGCAAAGTGTAGATGTTTCAGCTATTCGGTCTTTGACGGAGTGATAAACTTTATTGTTTCTATCAGATCAACTGCGGTGAAGCTGCTGGACAATGTCATCGAGATTATCGTTTCCCGGCAGCCTCTTCGCTGCCTCAATTAAAAATTAAACGCTGAGTATCTTGTTAAAGGAGCGTACCGGTGTTTTTGTCCCCTCAGAGTTGAACCGCAGCGCTGACCTCCCTCCCCGGCCATTATTCAGAGGGTCTCTGTTAATATTAAGCAGGTAGTGTCCCTGTGCTGCCGGCGCCGGGCTGGGAGGTGGAACTATTGAAATGAGGAGCCGTGCCTTAATAATACATGTGTCCCACAGGGGCCACCCAGGCAAAAAAAAAAAGAAAAGTGGAAGACGCTTTGGATCAATCTGGACACGTTGGGCTTCCAGACGTCTTATTTCCTGAGAAAGTCTCTTTCACACCACTTTTCATGCCTGTTGGTAAAAGAGCACATCGACCACAGTGGTTTATTAACAATCAACAGCGTCTCTGCAAAAGACTGTAAAATATAAATACAAGTGTGAAACAAACTGCAGGTCCTGCAAGACGTTGGAGAAATTCACCCTTTTTTGGGTTAATCTGCCAGTTCAGAGTAAAAGTGCTTTACGTTTAAGTTTAAACACAAAAACATGAGAGGTGATTATAGAACTATGACGTTAGACGTCGGTTATTGGCAGCTCCACGTTGAAGTTTTGCTCCTCTGGTGTCCAAACGTCTCCTCGTCACGGCATCAGCGACTCGCAGAAGCGAAGAGAGACAGTCGGACCACAGGCTCCTCTAATTGATTCATAAATTAATGCGGTCGTCCGGCTCGGGGAGAATTTACATCTCGGTCTAATAGAAATGAAAGAGGCATCAGCGAGCGCGGAGCGCTATCCATCATCTGTGGTGACAGGGGGCGCTGGAGGAGGGACCCGGCCTTGTTAGACTGTCACATGTGTGATAATAACGCAGTAATGTGATGCGGTGTCACCGGGACGCCGGAGGTCACTTTCACTCTGCCCCAAGCTAATCTGGGCTTTTTAATCTGGATTTTTCTGCAAAGAGTTTTCCAGACGTTTCAACATGAGTGTGAATTTAAAAATGGTGTCAAAACTGAACCTGGATGTTAATCTGCATTAATCCTGAACACAGCTCCTCCCGTTATTTAGAAGTTGTTTCTCTTCGGTTCTCACTATCGGACAGTTTTAACCACGTGTCGGTGTGATCCTGACTGCAGGCAGCTGCGTTGGAAATCGTCTGTTTTGAAAGCTCGTCCCTCACAAAGAGCTTCGAAGGCCTTAAAACTCCCGGCAGGCGGCGCCGTTAAACCGGCTGTAAAACCTGCGACAGCGATGGGGGACGGCGGAGCCGAGCTCTTAAAATGTCACTCTGACTGACGTTATATCTCTTTTATTTCATTTCTACACTCCAGTTCCATCTGTTTTATGTTGTTGTTCTTCTAAATTCACTGAAACCTTGAAGAGGTTTGTTTGAAACTCAATCGGTTTGAAGTCGTTTTGCACTGCAGCTTCATCATATTAACTTTATTTACATAACTTTCAGTGTGCTTCAAGAGAGAAACTGAATTTTCCTTATAAATGTACAGCTTGTAATGTGAGTCTTCAAAACGAGGTCAAGTCCAAGTTACATTCCAAACATTTGCATAATAGTCATCCAGCAGTTAAACAACATTTCAACCAGTAGTTGTTGGATTCGTTGCCATGATTTATATAAAATATGAAGCAGATCTTAATATCACCTCGTTGTCTTTGGCTGAGCTTCCTGTTTTCCTCGAGGTTTGTGCTGCACCCAGGATGCTTTGCAACATAACACATAGAAGCGTTTACGTGACACATTAAAGCTATTAGAGCTCAAATCTGTTCTGAGGGTTTAAAGTGAGAAATAAACTCAAGTCTATCTTCAGCTCGTCGTCACGGCAACGCCCTGAAACTTCTCGTTTCCCCGAGTCGCTGGAGAATCGCTTAGTTAAACACTGGACGTGACGGAGGGATGACCTCAGTTGTTGCTGCGCTGCAAAATGTTCCTCCAACATCATATTTTTAATGGCAAAGTTACAGTACGATCATAATTCATGCTCAGGCTCGCCTTTCTTCCTCCTCACTCACTTATCTCCATCAATAAGTGAAGCTGCTGGTTAAGGCACGATCCCTGCAAGTCTTCCCTCCACCTCTTGGTAGGATCTCACAGCCCGCGGCTATTTTCTCTCCCACTTCACATCTCAGAGAGAATAAGGAATTCCAGTGGCAAAAGCAATCAGGGGCTGCAGATCAAACGTATCCTCGGCTGAATTCCCTGACAGACTAAAATCATTTGTTCCTCTGGCGGAGGCTCGGCGCCGCGCCACCTCCCGCTCCTCTCAGCCGCCGTGTTTTATGTGGTTTCAGCAGCGGCGTCCTCTGGGTCGCCGTGTCAGAGCCAATATTGAAGTACACACGGGCTAACCGTGGCGGCGGCCGCTCCGCACACAACTCGCCTCTTCCCCTCCCGTTAGCGTCCCTTTTCATCAGCGCGGAGTGAGGATTTACATTATGTCAAACCTGCTTCCGCCGCCGAGGTGAGACGAGGTCAGAGGAAGTTATTTCAAAGCGTGTGTAAAATGTGCAGCGCCTCGCTTTGACAACCCGACAAGAAAGGCTTGAGGAAAGTGCGTTGTCGGCGCGGGAACGTGGCTTCAAAGACAAAAGTTTTGTTGTTGAATTATTGAGGCGATCAACACGGCTCCTCCGACAGGCGGCGATCAAGGGACGGCCTGATGAATAATAATGTTTACTCTGAGATGAACGCAGCGCTCAGACTGGATCTGACTGACGCTGAGAGCAGCCGACGTCTCCGATGGTCACGTGACCCGGGTGGTTTTATCTGAACCACATCGTCCCTGCAGGGACGACTGCAGAGTTTCAGCAATTTATAATCGATTTGACGGGCCGCAGGAATCACCGTTCACTTTATCTAACTGATAACTTCCTCTTCTCTCTCGTATCGGTGTGGTTCTGAATGCTGATTGGTCGCATCCTGATTAACTCATTCACTTTCTGACACTGTTTGTTCTGTTTCCACAACGTTTCCCACTTTTTTCCCCTCTCATTTTCTATTAATCCACAGATGAAGCTGCACATAACACTGAGATTAGTTTGTGAGAATATCTGGATCACACCACATCTGCAATATGTTTTTCTTTTTAATCAATAGACTGAATATATCATGTGCCACGTCTACCTGCAGATATATATGAATCGTACCCCAGTTGTTCTTATAGAAATAAACACATCATAAGCTGCATTTAATGCTTGTTGGCACTGCTGCAGCTTCCTCTTCGTAATTGAATGGACTGCACAGACGACACCAGCAACAAGCGTTTAAAAAAATTGAAATCAATATTGTATTTCTTAAAAATGTACAAATGATATTTACATACAGCCAGCACAACAACCTGCCGGAACAACGTATAAAAGGAAACGAAGCACGATTCTCTACGCACACATTCAACGTTATTCTCGCTATAAACGTACGCTGGATCAATGCAGGAGTCCAGGTTTCCAGTCAACAATAGTGTGTGTGAGTGTGTGAGTGTGTGAGTGTGTGTGAAGCATCACAGTTAATGTCAGCAGTCAAACGAAGGCCCACTGAGGACGGTGACAGTAAACCCCTCTGCTGGCGTGTTTGACGCTTCGAACCAGAAGGTGACGAGTTACATTCCAAACAGGCGGGCGTCACATGATCACGTCTTAAATACGATGATATGCAGTGGATGCATGTGGTTCTGGCCGAGGCAGGCACTTGGTAAACGGCTCACGCTGCAGACCTGCACGGTGACTGAAAGAACCCTGTTGTTGTTACTGTCGCTACCTTAGGCAGAAAGAACTCAATTATGGCTTTTCAAACACGATAGGAAATGGCCATTTTAAATAATTAGCAGAGAAAAGAAGGAGAAGCGGATCTGCAGCGTCTTTAGAGTTCAGAATGTCTGCAAATACGTTTCCGTCAGAAGTTTTCTGTCACATGTGGCGAAGACATTAAGTCGAGGAACTTGCTTTCCTCTGCCAGGGCGGTCAGCAGTGAGCTCATGTCCCCGATGGCCATGTTCCCCGTCCCGGCCGCCACCGGAGGCAACGTGGCCGAGTTCCTGGGGGTCGTCAGCCGCGAGGAGCTCTGGGACAAGCTCTGGAGCAGACCCGGACTCAGCGCCCCCGACACCAGGCTGGACCGGTCCCCGTCGTCCAGCATGCTCTCAAAGTCGATCTGCGCCGGCTCCATGGCGGCGTCGCTCGCCGTGCGGCTTCCCCCTGGACTGTGAGGCTCCGCGTCGGTTCCAAACGGAGGCAGGTTGAGATCAGCCATGTTCCCATTGGGTTCAAACACCTGAATCTGTCCCGTGTAGTACATGGCATTGTCATCGGCACCACTGCCGCCACGCGGGCCTGAACTCCTGCTGGACGGCGCACAAGCAGCGTCTGGGTTGGTGTTGGTGGGGCGGTGGGTTTGCTGCATCAGTTTCACGGCCGAATTGTGTCTCCCGATGGACTTCGGCTCTGTGGGGGGTCTGGGGAGCAGACAGTTCTGATTTGCAGGATTCTGGGAGGTGAAGTTGCAGTTCTGCTGATCGGCAATAGAAACCAGTCCGTCACAGTCCTCAACCTTCACTTGTATCGGCTGAAACTCGACGCCGGCAAAGTGCATGTCGACGACCTCCACGTGAAACGGCTCCTGCTTGCAGCCGGGGCTGAGCACGCTCCCGCTCGCCGCTCCCGCGCTGCTGCAAGCCGGATACGTGGCGTTTCCGTTCTGGTCGTAGTCCTCGCCGAACCCGCACCGAGAGCTCAAGGCCTCGTTGAGGTTCGGCGGCTGGAAGCAGTCAGAGAGCAGTCGGACTCGCCGCTGCTGCATCGTGTCTGTGACGGTCTGAGTCGCCTGCTGGCGGCTCAGGTTGTGACTCAGAGCTCCAAAGTTGTGGCTTTGCTGGAGGACAGCCAGGTTTCCCCTCTGCTGCAGCTTGCTGTAGTCCTGCGAGGCGTCAATACCTCCCGGAGGCATTTTACTCCACTGAACGCCGGCCATGCCGTTGCTGAGTAAAGACTGGCTCGTCTGTTCTTGCTGCCTCGGGCTGTTGTGGGACAGAGGCTGAGTCTTTATCTGATAGTACATGTGCTGCTGCAGAGCGGAGGATCCTGGGAAATCCTGTTGGCTGGCCGCTGTTCTGTCGGTTGTGTCTTTGTTGTCGGGAAAGCCGCTCGCCGTTTCCATGCTGGAGTTCTCCGAGATGCTGGGTGGCCGCAGGCTGTGAGGGTAGCGGTTGAGTCCGCCTTGCTGGGACAGGCGTCGGCGGTCCAATCCGGGAGGCGGGTGGGGCCGCGTGGTCAGTCCCGGACCCAGAGCGCCCATGCTGCTGTAGCGCTGCATCTGTGGCTGGCCGAGAGAATCCATGGGCGTCTGCCTGACGGGGTCGCTGGCTCGGCGCGGGACGTGCGACGGGACTTCGTGGGGCATCAGGCTGCGGGTGTCGTAGCTGCCGTACTGCTTGGCGTCTCCATACAGGCCCGAGTGAGCCTTCAGGAACATCTGGTCCATGTATGGCAGCGGAGTCGGTGGAGCGCCCCCGGTGGCGGCGGCGTATTGCGCCTTGAGGCGGTAGTGCTGTGCCGGGGTCAGGCTCAGCGGGCTTGGAAAGCTGCCCGTTCCCCCGCCGCCCCCCCCACACTGGCTGGTCTGACTGGAGCGCCGGGAGATGTCCACCGAGATGGGGTCGTAAGAGTCGGCGGCGCTGATGTTGTTGGGCCGGTTGGCGCCGAACTGCGAGGTCTGGCTGGAGCGGCGGCTGGAGAAGCAGGGGGAGATGCCCGAGGAGCGGCGGCTGAGGGTGTAAACTGAGCTCAGGGTGCTGGAGGTGCTGTCGCGCCGCTCATACAGGTTTTCCAAAAGAGTCATTTTCCCAGTGCTCAGTTCACCCGATCCACAACCGGGGAAGGACAGCGGACCTCCACCGATACTCTGACTCTCCAGGAGGGACCCTGCCGAGACACAAGAGAAAACACTGAGACGCTTTAACCACTTTCACAGCACTGAACAGCTTTATAGTTCCTGTTTTGGTTCGCTTGCAGAGCTTTAATTGATTCCTGCAGCGTCACAAACCTCCTGAACCTAAAAGCTCCGGTAGCAGAGAAACAGTCCTGCCTTCTTCCTTCTGAAGATCATGATTGTTGGAGCAAATCATCAAGGATTATTTTTACCCCCCAGCAGTCAAAGTGCCGGGCCAAGGGGAGGCGCTGTTGATTGTTTTTGTAATGAAACCACCCAGACGTGTGCAGAAAACGAAACGCTATAAAGGCGAAACTGACTGGACTGATTACGAATCGGATGCTATCAGGAGAGAGTCTCAACTATTAAACGACTGATATGGACGATAAAACTAGAAAACGGACCACGGGAGAAACCACTATGGGTCGGCCATGTTTGTTTACAGACACACGGGCAGATGGAACCCCCCCCGACTCACCTCGTGCTGATATGGGCGGGAGCGTGGTGCCGAGGACGGCGGGCGGCGGGTCGTTGGCCCACCGACAGGAGTCCCTCACAGTCTTCAGCTTCTCCCTCTTCAGGCGCTCGAGGCGCTGGCTGGTGCCGAGCTGCTTCCTGACGTGGAGGCCCACCGCTGCGACCCCGCCGGCAGATTCCTCGAAGCCCAGGGACTCCGCGGGCGGCAGGTCGTCCAGGGCGCTCAGGTCCCCCAGGCTGCCCCCGCTGTGGGCCGCCATCTCTACTCCACTGTCATTGTTGGTGGCGCTGCCAAGTGGTGACGGTTCGCTGCTACATGATGACTGACCGCCAGGGCTGGACTGATACATCTGCAGGAGGACGGGATGGGGGAGGACGCCGAGACGGCAGCATGAGACAAGCAAGGGGGAAAAAAACTAAACACACAACTATTTGTCCCGAAACCGGTTTGTTTTTCAAAAACAGAACAAAAGTGGAGTGGTGGTTAACATGGCATGTAAAACAGTGAATCAGAGCCTCTTTTATCCTCCCCCAGACTAATTGTGAATAATGAGTGTTTTTGGGGGAACGGGGGTTGAAGAGGTGGGGGCGCGCTGCAGATTACAGACCGTCTTAGTCTGTCTGTGAATTAGAAATGTGCAGGATGAAAGGCTGCGAGCAATCACCACGAGATGTGATCGCATTTCCTTTTTGGAAAGAAAAAAAAAAAAAAGCTTAAGAAACATTTCTGTGAATCTGAAGCTCCGAGTTTAAACAAACCAGCCCAGGAAACATTTGTCCCCCTTCTGACTTCAGCTTTATTTACTTCATGCATTCATAAGCTGCCCTGTTCAGGCTCCAGTTATCCATCGACTACGGGTGACCGGGTTCCAGAGGGTTGATGAGGATGAAGCACAAAACGACGGCGGAAAATGAAACAACGTGAAATGTTGGATAATAATTCACACGTGAGCTCACCTGAGCAACGTCTGTCCAGGAGGAAAGTCAGAAAATAGAGAGACGGGAGAAGTGAGGATCATGGAGCAGCAGAGTTAGTGTGAGTGTAGGAGTTTGGTTGACTTCATTAAGATTTGACCTTTTTGGTAAAATAACCCTGAACAATGTGGCTCTAGAGCGCCGTCGTATCGTACTGAGGTCATTGTGGAGGAACCTCCCGGCCGTCTCACCACAGAGTTTTCTGTCTTGATGGATTTGACGTGCAGGTAGTCCTCCACCCCTCTCAGCGAGCTGCTGTCCGACACCTTGTCGTCCCGCTGGATCCGCTCTCTGGGCCCCGTCTCGTTCTCGCCGTTCTCCCGGGGCGGCGGCGGCGGCCTGGGCGGGACGTCGCTGCGCTGCTTCTTGGTGACGTGGGCTTCGGGGCCGTGGACCGTCTTCACGTGCTTCCGGAGCGAGCTGGGGTCGGTGTAGCGCTTGGTGCAGCCGGGGATCTTACACACATACGGCTTCTGCAGACGCAAAGAAATGCCGAGTCAGCAGGTTTCACACACACACACACACACACACACACACACACACACACACACACACACACACACACACACACACACACACACACACACACACACACACACACACACACACACACACACTCCTGCAGCTTAAATTATAAACGGAAAGGAGTTCAATTGATAGTCAAGGTTTTAATTAAACGCTAGCTGGTGGAGGGAAATGCGACGTGATTGAATCTGGCTGCAGGTGTTGCTGCACAGGAGCGTTTCATCTACGTCTAGTTTATCATGCACCTCGTTGGAGTGCGTCCGGTTCTGGTGCTTGGCTCGGTCCGAGGCGTTGGAGAAGGCTTTGTTGCATCCCTCGTGCTCGCAGACGTACGGTTTCTCCCCAGTGTGCGAGCGCAGGTGAGTTTTGAGGTTCTCCAGGCGGGAGTAGGCCTTAGCGCAGCCCTCGAACTGCAAAGAAACAGAGTCTGAGTTATTCTGGCCTTTTGTTATAAACTAAACTTCCAGACTCATACAGACGACAATCTTTGTATAAAAGTCCAATAAACCTTTGACATTTTCAGTTTTGAGGAATGTCAATGGACATTTTCAATAAATACATGAAATATTGTAAATGTTTGTGTGGTTAAATGTTTGACTATACTTGCGATTTAGATTTTGATCAGACAAACATTTTTAGACCAATAAATGCACAAAACAAAGAAATTCCTAAAGTTTAATACACTTTTAATGCCACTGAAATATGAAAATCAAGTTTTATTGAGGTTCAAGTTGTGACAGCACAAAAAATGAATTCAAAATAATTCAAATTGAAGATTTACTTCAGAGTTTTAAGGCAAAATTGGACCTAAAACAGATGTTATGTGTGTTTTTTTAATGATGACTCAGAGCATTATGGCCAACATTGTCCACTTTTCTGAGAAAACACTGATAAACAAAACATTTTGAGGATTTTTTTTTCTACATCTGCAGTCATTTTTTTTCATAATTTGTCTTTATTCAAGGCAGCGCCGACGTAAATTTCTGTACAAACTGGAGACATTTCTGACCGGCTCCTAATTAAAACACTGATAAGTCAGAATGATGTCGTTTGAATTAAACATCTGACGCCTCCGTCTTCTTCTTCTTCTTTTCCTCTTTTTTTTCCTAAATAATCCGTCCCGTGTGTGTGTGTGTGTTAAGTCTACGCGGTGTGTGATGTGCGGCTGCCCTCGGGGGGCGCCGTCCGTTACCCACCGTACACTTGTGTGGCTTCTCCCCGGTGTGCCGGCGCATGTGAACCACCAGCATGTACTGAGCTTTGAAAGGCTTCTGCTCCCGCGAACAGTCGTCCCAGCGGCACACAAACTCCTTCTTCTCTCCGTGGATGTGGTCGTTATTGATGTGCTGTGGGACACACACACATTCACATTCACACACACACACATACATAGAAAAAGGCTTGTCCACTAAGAGGCTCTCATGTTTTTTTTCTTTTCTTTTCGGCCGGATGTTTCTGGATGAATCCATCTTATCAGAGAGAATCTCGGAGGACGGCTGCAGCGGAGGAAAGTGTTAGGGAGTTACACTCCCTCTAATTAGGATTTTCTCAAATGAAAAGCCTCTTTCAGACTGAAATCCAAATATTTTTCTCCAGCAAATCTTACAGTTTTCCTATAATAACTCTTGCTCAAGCTGATTTTTGACTCATTATGTTCACGGTGAAATGTGCAGGGCACAGTAACTAGAAGCTCCTCTTTGGCACGTTGTTATTTGTCTGGTTTTGAGCGTTATAATTTAAATTACACAAGAAATTTGACTGATTACATCGTCATACTGACAGTGTTTTAATGTTTAAAGCAAAAAAAAAACAACATATGAGAAGTGAAATATCAAGAATCAAAGGAAAATGCCTGAGTGTGGTTGAGAACCTGGTTTGAATACGAGCTGCAAAGTTTACTGTGCAAATGAAAAGGACTCAAAAGAACGCAGCAACCGGTGTGAAAGATGAGGATAAGACTGATTGGAAAAGTGATTCGCTTCATGTTTATTCTCCAAATCTGGATGGAGACTGAGTGAAACTGCCAGGAAGAGCAGAGGAAGTCAGCGGGTTTATGAGAAATGTGGTCTCAATTAGGTAGAAAACAATGGCGCTGCAGCGACGCGGCCGAGCGTCACGTCAACCGCGCGCTCGTTTGTTTACAGGGATCACGTCAAAGCTGGGGAATCGTGGACGGGGGACGTCTGAAGACGCTTCGCATTGCAGCGCTGAAGGTCTGTAAACGGCCCCTCCTCGGGAGTTTGAGCAGTGACGGACGGCGGGGCCACTAATCCCCCCTCGCCTCTCTTTGCTTCACTGCAAGTCAGGAATGCTTGAGGCCTTTTTAACCGAGGCTGGAAGGAAACCTGAAGTCGGTCAGATTGTCCCGCGGAGGACTCGCCGGAGAGACGCTTCGTTTATGGTTGTTAAAGGGACAGACGACACTGATGTTTGAATATAGAATAAGTTGGACTTTTATTTGTTGTATTCATGCTTCTTTGGAGTAAATTAGTAGTCAACAACACCAAACACGACCCCAACGCAGGTTTTGGAATTGTTGTATTTGTCGTTTTGGCTTCAGCTTGTTGCTTTGACGGATCTTATCGCGGCTTCCCTGCGAGAACAAGACGTCTCGGCTGGTTCACTCACGTGGACCAGCTGCTCCTGCGTGTCGTACTCCTTGCTGCAGCCCTCCCAGTGGCAGTTCGTCTCGTAAACGGCCTCGGGCTCCTGCTTGCACTCGTCCCGGTCGCCGTCGTCCTTCAGGTCCAGCAGGTGGTTCTGCGGGGGAGACGGGCACCGGGTCACACCGGACAGTCGTCTCAAACGGAGACACGTGGAAACGGCTGAGAACGTTTGAGCCGATGCAGTGGAGAGAGACGTCAAATTACAGGGTCCAACGCGCTCCACTGACGTTTAGAGGAATCACACTTGTTTTGACAACTTCCACCACAAACACTCTGGAGACTTCTAATTCATCCGGCTGAACCCAAAACTACCACACAAGACAACCACACTCACTTTTCAACACTTGTATGTCCGAGAGAATGAACACGACGTGACTGGGTTCACTGGTTTAGAGAGGATGGAGATCATTTCAACTGATATCAACTATAAATACTGCAAAATTTATATTGATCATATTTCATTTGATAGTCGACAAAAATGCATTTAGTTCTTATCCTCCTCCTCCTCCTCCTCCTCCTCCTCCTCCTCCTCCTGCCTTGCAGCTCCATCCTCAGCATCCAACACAGGTTACGTCCCCCCATCATCTCTCACTTCCCCACTTAGTATAAACTATTAGATGTTAAAATATTCTTCTTTTTCTGAAAACATTTAGAGCTTTTTACACGTCGTCTTGTTTAAGAACTGCGAGAAAAGTTTTCAAAAAGTCTCCAATGTATGGATCTTTATGAAGTGCAAATGAATCTATTAGTCTAAATCAGAACTGAATTAGTAAAAAAAAAATGGTCTAAAGTTAGTCTAAAAAACAGTCTAAAGTTAGTGTGAAGCAGGTCAAAATTAGTAAAGAAATAGAACTGAACTTGGTCTGAAACTGATCAAAATTATAAACAGAACTAGACTTAGTTTAGAACCAGGTCCAAAGTCAGTGTAAAGGTCTAAACTTGTTGTTAAAACAGATAAAAAAATTGTGTGTAAAATATCCCAAAAAGTTCCTGCGTATGAAGAGATTTCAAATCTGTTTTTTTAATATACTGACAATAAAAAGATTTTTTTTGTCTTTCAAACTAATAAAAAAAAGATCCCAACTTTATAACTAGTGTTTCTCTCCAAAAGCTGCTGATTTTTTGTAAAAGTATTGATCACATTTTCCTAAAAATATAAATAAATTAAAGTTGAAATTTTTAGATTTAGATCAGAAGCTGTTGAGTTAAATAACTATATTGTCCAAACGTCCTAAAATAAAATATCTACAATTCAAATCACAAAGACAGAGCGTGTACACACACACACACACACTCACACACACACACACACACACACACACAACGTGCTGACTGCAGCATGTTAGCCTGCCCCACACACGCTATCTTCATCAATTCTGGAGGCCCCTAGACGACTGCGCGCGGCGCCGTCCCCATGCATCAAGCCCAAACCTGCTCGCTATCGGGGACGACGCGCAAATTTGTCAAAAGCAAGAGAAAAAGGCTCCTCAGATGACAATAAAGCCCGGCCAATATTTCATGAAAATGAAGTGCCGTGGCACAGTTTACAGTGGGCCGGGGAGGGAGGGGGGGGGGGGGGGGGTGAAAGCTCTTATCAGGTGGAGTTTTTCCACGTCCCTGTTGGTTTTAACGTCGGGTCAACAGAGGCTGCGATTCACGCCACAGATCAGGACGCACAGGAAGACGCCGTCAACAAACTGCCCCACGTCCTCAGCAGCAGAGAAAGTCAAAGTCCTGTTGAGGATTTCTTCAAAAATAAATACAAATAATACTACTTTCTGCGTCAGTCAAGTTTTATCTCATAACGTTGATCCAGATTGTAAAAGTTACTGTGAAGGGGCCTCGTCTATTTAATCTCTCTTTTCTCAAATGTCTCACATTTTCTCAACTTTTTCCTCAGTATTCACATTTTTAATTTGACCTCGGTTCAAGATCTTTTTGCAGCTCAGTTTTTTCTAAATTAAAAATGGTTTCACCTCCTCCTGGTCTGGTCGGTCCAGAAATATTCAAAGTTTCCAGCTCCTCCTTGATTCTCCTCCATTAGAACATTGGATCCTAGGAGCTACATTCAGAATCTGCTGTGTCTGTGTGAGCTGGACTGGCTCCGCCCACACACGCCCATCTATGGTTAAGAGGAGGAAGCACTTCCTCTCGTGGCGCCATGTGCCAGAGCAGAGCTGCCTGATTGTGGGAGGAGTCAAAGGGGAGGAGCCTACCTTGATTGTGATTGGCTAAACCCCCGATGGCACTATATAGGGTTTGATTTCTGATTGGCTGCTTGGCGCAACACACTTTTTAAAACCTGGAACAAGCCAGGGAGAGAGAGGACACACTTTCTAAACTTCTGGGGCGTCGTTCCAGGTGTGGAGACGATCAATATTGCTGGAGAACCTTCAGGAAGGCAAATTTGCAGAATATGACTCAGATGATTTCAGGGCTTTTTTTCTTCTTCTCACCGGTGAAGAAGGAGAAGACGGCCTCAGTCCGTCTGCTTCAGCCTTCACCTTCGACCTCTTGGTGATCAGGGGCTCGACGGTGCTGCTGACGGCCGGGTCGCCGCCGTGGTTCTGAAGAGAGAACGTTTAAAATCCTCACAAATTCAGCTGAAGCACGAATCCCAAACGACTCTGAGATATTACAAGTTTATTTACATGCTGCAGATAATTTTTCAAAACCAACTCTAATGTTTGGACGTTCAGATTTCACTGTTGAGAGACTCTCGCTGCGTTTCTTTTCTCCGCCGAGCAAATCGCTTGAGCGGGAACCTGACGGCGTGACGTTCACAGTGAAACCTGATACTAACTCGACTCCGACCCGCAGGTCGGGCCACCGAGACGAGCCGCGACGTGTCCCGAGCGTTCCACCCTCACCTTGGACGTCGGGTCGCCGCTGTGGACCGAGGCGGGCAGAGACGAGAGGCCGAGGCCCGACTGGCGGCCGGAGAAAGTGGGCGGGGCCTGGATGAGCGGCGGCGTGTGGCCGAAGGCGCTGAGGCCTCGCTGCTGGGAGAGGAGCTGCTGGTAGGCCACAGGGTTGATGGGGTGAGGGAAGGGGAAGGAGGGGCTGCGAGGGGGGGGGGGGGGGGAAGAAAATATCCTGTCATTATTACACTTACTTAACTGAATATAAACGTTTTAGCCTCTGGTCCAGTCTGGATATTCACCTGAGGCCCCCCACCGACAGGTGGCCGTACGAGCTGCTGGCGGCCGAGCTGGAGCGCGAGTTGTTGATGTAGGCCACCAGCGAGTTGGGCGAGGTGCGGATCATCGTCTGCAGGTCGATGCTGGCGTCGGACAGCGGCGAGATGGACAGCGCCCTCTTCCTGCTGAGCCGCGGCGTCAGCCTGGGGCTGGAGAAGCGAGACACTGCGGACACACAGGTGGGTCGGCGGTTGGTTTAGCTAGTTTAAGTGGTTATTAGCGTGTAAACTGGAGGCTCAGCGTGGCGGCGGAGCGACCTACTTCCTGTGGAAACTCGTCCCAGTGACACACATTTTGAAGCTGCCGCACAACAATGGGAAGGAGCTTTTTATTAAAGTTGTTCTACTTCCTGGGGTGAATTTAGATTCACGTCTATATTATATTTAATTGATGCAGGAAAGCGACATAAAAGCTGCTTTCTTTCTCCTCGAACTACATCTTGATTGCAGGTGAGGAACCGGAGACTCATTTTAGACTCTGCATCTTTAAACAGAAGCAAAAACCAAATATTTAAATTAAATTTTTTTTTTTACTTTTACGTCTCTTTAAGAAGTGGATTAATTAATATGAAGTGTTTTAAAATTGTGACCTTCATAATCACTATTCTTTATTTTCCTGGCTAAAATCTATTCATCTACTTAATAATGTTTCTTTTCCTATTTATTTATTTATTTGGGGGCTATAATGTCCTCATTCAAGGTTTTTTGAGCGAACGGTCAGAAAGCAGAACGAAAACATCCGTCCAGCTCATTAACATTCAGACACAACCAATCACCCCCCCAATAATTCTCTGTAATCACTGCAGATAAACATCACAGCGTGCTAAATGAGGGCAATTTACAGGGAATTGATTTCAACTGTGTGTAAATGTATGCAGAGCGCTGATCGATTGCTGCTCTGACGTGTGAGTTCAGACACGGACCTGAAACATCTTCAGGCTGTGAAAACTAAACTGTCGTGATTCATGATGGAAGGTTCTACAGACGTCTTCGTCACTTCAAACAGGAATCCGGATTTTATTGTGGAGGATTTGCACTTCATGTTCTTTTTGTCACTCATGTTAATTTTTTAGCTGTGCTTGTTGTTGAGCCACAGGTTTAATGACAGTTTTTAATTTTGACCGGGCGATCAGTGTTTAAGAGTTTCCTCTATTATTATTATTATTATTATTATTATTATAGATCAATTCATTGTTGTTACACACAATTATTCCTCAGCTCCCAGTTGCTTTTCCTCTTTTTTAACCCTTTTTAAAATGACCTGTTGAATCTATGAGATCAGACATTATATTATATATACAGTTGGACTAATTTCATATTTTAAGATATAAATGTGATCCTCATTGTTGCTCAATGTGCAGATTTTCAGGTTTATTTATAAGAGGAACGTGTAGCTGGCTGCAGAACGAGCGAGTTTTTCTCGTCTCTCTACCTCTCATGTCTGGTCGTCTGAGATCTGGAGATGTCATAAACAGTCTGGCAGTTACGTAATGAGAAATGCACGTCAGTGAGGACATGCCGGGAATATGAGGAGAGACGAAGCTTCTCAAAAAAGACATGAGCGGCGTTGCAGAATGAATCACCTTCAGTGTGAAGATACAAACTTTTCCTCCCAGTTTGTGACCTTTAAAGGTTTTCCAGCAGTCGCTGGACGTTGGTTGCCGTCGAGTGAAACTCAGTAATGGAGAGTTTTTTTTTCTTCTGGAAACCGCAATTAATTCTGCTTTGTTTGCTTTCACTGCCGCCCTTAATGATGGGGGCTCGGAGCGCATTCCGTCTCATCTCCGACATATGTTAGCTGTTTGGAAAGTGGCGCTCTGAGACTTGAGGAGGAGGAGGAGGAGGAGGAGGAGGAGGAGGAGGAGGAGGAGGAGGAGGAGGGGGAAGTCTTCATCCTGGGACTTATGGATCCTGACTGATGACGGTCATGTCTCACCTCAGAGGTTTATTACCAGACACATTAGTGTTTGGGGCGTTGCTGCGATGCTAATTTGGACACTTAACGAGGTAAAGGTGAAATGTAGCTTGTGTCGGCGGCGGCGGCGGCGAGGAGCAGCTTCTCTCCTCCTGCTGATGATGGCGGCTTCTTGGACGTTCAGGACTGGCAGATGTATTCGTCTCTGTTACTTCCTCTCACCTCTGGGGAGATGTGTTTATTAATGCGCCGCTTCCCCTGATGAATGGACCAATGGAAATGCTGCCCCCCCCCACCTCCTCCATTATGATTTATATCAGCGGTGGCGAGGGGGGAAGGGGGTGGGGGGTGGGGGGTGTGTGGACGGGACGGTAGCGAGGAGGAGCGGACACAATCTTTTCTCACCTTTGAACGACTGTCAAACTTTGATTTGCAGGAAGTGAGTGAGTTTAGTTTAATCAGCACTTTCAGATTCAGTTACTGTTTTTCTCCACTTGAATCCTCAGCAGTTTAGTGAGACGTTGACGGCAGGTTTAATGCGTCTTTAGTTTAAATTGCTCAAGAAGTTTTGAAAGGTGTTGAGTCGATAAGGTTTAAGACGAGTTTAAATACATGTTGAAGTAGTTTTGAAAGTTTCTGTCCCGCCTGCTTCATTCTGTCAAACGGAAAGTGCAGCGTCTCACCCTGCGCCACAGTTGGAAATGCCCCCTGCGGTTGGCAGGTGGAGTCCTGCCTCTTCTCAGCCGGGGTGAATAACTTCGCCGTGACTGTGTGTCGGGTCGGAGCCAGAGGCGCTCTGCGTTTGTTTTGGCCTGGCAGCCTGCGCAGTGTTTGGTTATGACAGCTTTAGTGAGGCCGGCTGGCCGGCTTCACGCCGCTGGCAGCCTGCCGGCGTTTTGGCCCGCGACACCACAACACAGCCAGCTCATTCACAGCGCGAGGCTGACCGCGTGTTCAGGTTCACGGCTGCTTAAAAACCCCTGGACAACTTTTACTGGCACTGCTGCAATAATATTAGAACCATCTTCCTGTGGGTTAGAGGAAACCTTCACAGCCATTCTGTGTAAATTGTTACTTTTCGCAGACGATTAACCTCTTTTCAAAGAAAATGAGAGAAAATGCAGAATTCTTTCTTTCTAAACCCAACTTTCTTTTTCTTTTTTTATTGTGCGTGATTTCCCTCCACATCTCACTCAATCTCTGAGGTTTGTTAAGCGTCACGCCGGCTGGCAGCGTCACACGATCGACTCGTCCAACAAAGGAAGCGTCCCGTCAGAGTGAGACGCGTCGCAGAGACTCGCAGGGTCGTCGTTCTCGTCTCTGGCCTTCGTCTCCACTCGCCGCCTTCCTCCATCAGTCTCCCCCTTCAGACACGCCGACCCTTTTAAGGCGCCGAACAAAGAGCGGGATCAAAGTCGGCGTTCGTTACATTAAATCTACCTGCTCGGACACGAAGCGGCCGGCGAGCGCTGGAAACAATAAGTCGTCTATGTTTATGGAAAAGTGCCGATGGAGGCTCGGCGAGGAGAAACATTGAGCACCCTCGGTTCCCTCCGCTGTTTGAAGCCTTCTGGCATGAAAAATGTATACGGGGCTTTTTTATTTATACGCCTGGTCTGTGATCCTGGTTTCATCCTCCACCTGGACACTCGGCCGGATAGAAACTTCATTCTGCTCCGTCAGTGTCACAGCAGCTTCTCCTCACACTGCACAACCCGTTGAAGCCCTAATTTCTGTTGTCCGAGATTAAGAAGCTCAATATTATTCAAAATATGACTTAAGAAGCGAAAGGATGGTTGTTTTCCCGACTCACTAGTAGCAGAGAAACGAGTAAAATTCACCAGAACGTGGAGCGACGAAGCGCCACTTTCAAACCCACTAAATCCTCTTGAAGAGCAGAGAGAAATCTGACTTTACTCACCATCGATTGGCGTGATGTAGTCGGACAGGTGAGCGCCCGCGGCGGCGCCGGCGCCTTGCATGAGCAGCTCTCCGTACGGACTGCGATGGCTCGCCATGAGGTGGTAGTACTCAGCGGGGCTGGCGCCGGGAGGAGGAGGAGGAAGCCCGAACAGCCCGCGCTCCTTCAGGTGCTCGTGGGCCACTGTGGGTGGAGGCACACGTCATGGTCATTTCCCTCAGTTGTAGTTAGTTTCATCTTTTTATGGGTGTAAATAGAGCCGTGGTTCATCTGCGTCGTCTTATTTACAAATGGCTGTTAATTCTACTACTTGCTGGTTTTAATGAGCTGCAGAGTTGAATTCTCACTCGTGAGCTGGTCTGGTGAAACATTGTGAAGCGAGATAAGTGTTCGCGGGAGTCAATGAGTAGCGAGAGGAGGGGAGGGAAGGGTGAATTCCTGCTGTGTCTGCCTCCTCACACTGAGCGGCTCTTTGAATGGGCCGAGGGGCGGCGGGGCGGGGGCGCTGATGTGCAACGGCCCGTGTAGGTGATCCCTCCCTCCCTCACTCCCGCCACAAACTCTGCAGACTGGCAACAAAAAAAAAAGAAGAAAAAACGGCTTCGGAGGATTTTGTCTTCTCCAAAAATAGCAGAGAGTAAATATCCCTCGGAGCTGAACGATTTGATTTGGTCCTTTTCTTTTCCTCCTGAATGCCTAAATCTCTTTTGTCTTGTTGAATTGAGCTCCAAAGGGTTTAAAGGTGGAGACACAGGTGCACACAGAAAGAAAAGTGTCTATTGAGTAAAAATTCTGTTAATTTTGTTGTTTTTTATTTCTTAAGAAGTCCTAAAAATACTCTAGAAAGTTTTAGTAATGGAAAGTTTTATTCTGTGAAAATCAGGCTTAAGGGCAAAACAGGACTTGAATATTCAAATGCTATTTAATGGACCCAGAACTGATCCCTGAGGGATTCCAAATTCAAAACAATTTCATATGTTTTGAAATTTTCCTTTTTTTTTTTTTTTTACTCTGCTTGATAGTTTCATTCGATAAATGTGTGAAACCTTAAAAACGTACATGTAATATATACATTATTTAATCCTTAAGACAATCTGAAGTAGTTTCACTGTTGCTTTGGGACGAATAAATCAACAATCAGTTGTTTTGAGCCTCTTTAAATTGACAAACAGCCGCTAACTCGCTCATATTTTCTCTAAAAGATGCAGTTTTCCTCGTTTCAGGAGCTCCTGTTCCTTCGGCCCCTGTTTCCTAACTTCTCTTTCAGGGAACATTTAGACACGTCGATGTCAGAAAAAGCAGCCGTGTTGCTCATGCTGACTTCATATCTCAACAAGTTTCCTCTCTGAAGTGTTGAATTCCCTCATTGGAATCTTCTCAATGTTCAGGAAGGAGGTCAAAGGATAAAAAAATAAAGAAGAGGCCTAAAATCAAAAAGTTTCCACAAATGGAATCACATTGAAAGTGTTGCAGTGGGGAGGAAAAGCAGAAAACACAAAAACCAGAACCTTCATCTTTAAACAGGCTATTTGCATTCCCTCCTCATTCCCTTCCTCCCATGTGACTTTATCACAGCCGATCTGACGCGCCGCTGCTGATTTAAGTTTAAAAGCACCGCCACATTACCAGTGACAGACTGTAAAAGAAGATTTATACTGCGTCTCGCCGCCGCGCTACAATCTGTTATTGTAATCCTGCGCTGGAGGAAGAGTTGTCGTGGCGTCCGGGGAAAGGTGGAGGCCAGGAGGTGGAGAAGGATTTACCTTCACTCTTTTGCTTTTGTCAATTTCCTCTCAATATTTTAGTTTTTTTTTAATTTTAGGATCTCTGTCTTATGAAAACACCTGAGAAGGCCGGTCAAGGTCCCGGCCAGCGACCACTTTATTCAGTCTGATGATGAAAACACACCACGACACTGTTTCCCCGCTGGACAGACGAGCAGGATCTCAGGCTTTATCTTCCATCCTGACTTGGTTTAAGGGTTTAGCAATTAATACGAGGTTTCTCTTAACTTGGCTTTATTGGTTTCTGATGAGTGTGAGTCTGGTGGAGGTTTATCGCGGGGTACACTGGTGATGGTGAACATGGACTGCTTTGTTCGTGGTTTAGTACTTGTCTTTGACTCAGTTTAGGTCTGGATCAAGAATGTTGGTGATACTCGGCTCTGAGCGGGACCTTCTAGAACACTCACAGTACAATCGTAGCGTCAACTAGATCGACAGCAGTGGAATCAGCTGCTGGCTCTTCAGATTCTAACTCCTCTCAGCAGTGTGCACGTTCACCAGCGCCACCGTCTGGACACTGAAAGACGTCGGGCCGTACTCACGGTCGGCCGGGCTGAGTCCTCGGGCTGCAGAGATCATGGACAGCGTGGGGCTGCCGTGCACCGAGCGGAGGTAGTGCTCCATGTGGGGGTTGACGTACGGGTGCGGCGGGCTGAACGGAGAGTCGCCGGTCGCCACGGCGGCGGGTGACAAGCGAATCAGGGAGATGTCGGAGATGACGGGGCTGCTGGTCAAACCTGCTGGGCTGGAAGAACAGAGCAGGAAGAAAAACAACATCAACATGCAGACTTTGATGATAGTTTTAGTTTCTGGTTTAGTTCTTTGCTTTGTTTACCTTTTGAACCGTCTTTCTTGTTGTTTACGCCTCGTTTTTCTTGTTTGAAGTTGTTTAAGGCTGGATTTTGATTTGATGGTTGAGACCAAGTGATTTTAACTTATTTAAGCCTGGTTTGGGGTCAGTTTTGTTTTGTTTCAAGCATCCTTTCATCAACGTGAAGCGTCTTCACATATCGTGTGTGTGTGTGTGTGTGTGTGTGTGTGTGTGTGTGTGTGTGTGTGTGTGTGTGTGTGTGTGTGTGTGTGTGTGTGTGTGTGTGTGTGTGTGTGTGTGTGTGTGTGTGTGTGTGTGTGTGTGTGTGTGTGTGTGTGAATGCTTCAGGGCGTTAATGGACTTCAAACAATCAGATAAGAATAAAATGTATCGCTTAGTTACTATATGATGGTTTTACACTGTTTTCTAGTTTTGATTCAGACTCCATTGTTTGATCTGATGTTAACTTTGTTTTTGATTGGTTCAGTAGTTATAGACAAGCTCCTCCCACAAACTAAACATACAATCAGTTTATTTATCAGTTATTTAATCAAGCTGCATTGTCTCCAGAGTTGGAGTGTGGACCTGTAGGGTGTCGCAGTTTAAGACCAATCAGATGTCCAGAGGTTTTTGTTGATGGCCTTTATTCAATGTTTTGGTATTTTATGGTATGGTATGGTATGGTATGATTTATATTTGGACAGGGACAGTGTACAATCTCACATTGACCAAAAGGAAAGCTGCATTGTACCAGTTGTACCTGTGGCCCCTGAGCAGGTTGATGTTACAGTAGAAAAGCTGATTTTACATGTAGCTGAACGTGTACGTGTGACCATGGATTTATACATTTGAACATTTAATTTAAACAAGTTTGAACACTCTGATCTTTTGTCCAGGTGAACGGCCGCTGCATCATGACATCGTTACCCATCATGAGTGCAACTTAGATTTTTTAGTTTTCATCTCACCTGATCCCTGCACGATAAACAAACACGCTCCATCATCAAGCCTCAGTTTCGGCCACATTATTGGATTGCATCAGGCCACGTTATTTATCTGCATCTCCGTTCACAAGATAAACATCACATTTTTCCACCCAAAAGCACAATCAGCCCCTCAGCGTGTGAATGATTAATGTTCTCATCGTTTAACGGCCGGCAGGTCGACCGAGTGTCTCTTTGAATGCGAGGAGGTTGTTTACGGCGGTAACGAGCTCCGCCAACAATCACGGTCCGGAACCATAAATATTTCTCTCTTTACCTCCCGCCTCAAAGCTTTGAGTCTTGGAACATTCAGGTATTTCCTGGGCGTCCGCCGGGCGCGCTCCACGCCGGGCGCTTTGAGGTGTGTCATGGTTCGGCGGCGTGTGAGCGCACCATAACGTTTGCGATAATTGTGGCAAGAAGCACAGCCATTGACCACGGCGTGCAGCTTCTAATGTCTGCATACTGAATTGCTAAAACTACATTTTAATTTCATTTTCCACTAAAACCAATGCAAAACTGCACAAAGTTTATTTGTCTAAATGCTTAACAAATTTAAATGTCATCACGTTAATGAGCCATGTCTGATATAAGAGTAAGTCTTTGTGTTTTATGTAAAATATTTAGCTGTGCACGTTAGGCGTCGCTCACACTTTGTTTTCCGTGGCTGCAGCTGCTCATGATATCAGCGCCATTAACGAGGTGTGCAGCTTTACTGGCATGTCGCAGCACAAACTCGCCCATAAATTGTGTCTGCACTCATTAAGTGGCTCCGAGGAGGGCATACGTTAGATATTACACGTGCAGCACATAAAGCGGTATTGCCCGGAATCACAGAACTATTGAGACGTGGAATATTTAGGTCATTTTTAGCGTCAAGTTTTGCAGAAAGTCTGAAGTTGTTTTGTTTCCACAAATTAACACTGATGTTTTTTTGTAATAAGTTATATATGTGAAGTAGAACTTTCTGTTTCTTTATGCTTGTGTGATTGCCTTGTGCACATGTGTGTGTTTACGTGTGTGTGTGTGTGTGTGTGCGTGCTGCAACCTGGACGACACCAGAGATGAATTACAGTGTGACAGTGACTCTCGTCTCTTGTGCCGGGCTCAGGGAGCTCCTCTGATTTAGATAAATCACGTCGTCCGGCGTGCAGCTGAGTAAACTCCCACTGTAGGGTTGTGAGTGCGCTGCTGCAGCGTGAAGCGGCCGCTCAAACTTAACAGGCAGCAAACCCTCCCTCCGCCAACCCGGAGCCCCCGGACGCCTCGCTCCTCCGGCACGGCGAGAAATGACCCAGATACAAACAAACACAACGCCGGGCTGCAAATCACCGCCTCCTGAAAGACGCGTCTCATCGCCGCCGCCTCCAATTTGTTCGGCCATTTGATGAGACTGAGTTTGTTTTAGTTCTCGTTGTCAAAGCCTCTGCGGCGAGGAGCGTCGGATGGTAGTTAACTGATTTTAACAGGAATCAGAAGTGTAAAGTGCTTGTAAATACGCTGAACAGATTTTCTCATGAAGACACAAATACTCATTTTACGTGTACAAGGTGACATTTAGCTCCGTCTTGTTTTTGCTGCATCAGTTTACAGTTTTGTTCTCTTTCCTGAAAGCTGTTTTATAAAATTACACCAGAGTGTCGCTGGTCTGAAGCTTCAGTTTTAACGTCACAAGCTCCGAAAGCCACGGGGAAATCATGAGTTTGTCTTTTTTTGTTTTGCCGCAGGTTTAGCAATGAGTTTGTGTCATTTTCAGAGGAATGTTTTAACCTTTAAATTCCTTCTTGAACATAATAAACTCGTATTTTAATAATCTGTGGAGGTTCTGCTGACATTTGGTCCATAGTTTGTGTGTTTTGGTATAAATTTGATGAGGTGGTTGACAAAATGCTGATTTCGGTTCGTGTTGCAGTCGTATTTAGCTTCTATATTCTTGTAGTATCCTAGTGACATCATGGTATTTTTTACATGACCAGTGTCATGCTGTTTGAGACTTTACACTGTGGGTCTGCCAGCTGATTGATTTGGAGTTGAAGAAAAAGTGACGGATGTGAAGCTGAAGTTTCTCGGTTAATTGAGAAAGTGAAGGTCAGACAAATCCTCCGCCGCCATAAAAGTAAGTTGAGAGAAACTTCCTCCAGCTGGAGTTTCTGTCCACAGAGACGCCGTCACGGTGGAGAAAGTGTTCCTCGCCGCCTACTTCGGGAACTTTGTCTCCTCACTGTCATTTGCCGACGACGGCGAGGGAAGAAAAAGCATCTTCTGCAGCGGCTGGGGGGGGGGGGGCTTCCCCTCGGCTGCTTTTTATGACAGGCCTGACAAAATAACCAGCCCTCTCATTACGGTATATGCAAACAATGATAAAGGGGCCGGCGTGGGGATGTCATGTTAGACAATCAAGGAGGGGACCTCTGACACGCTGCCACGCGCCGGTAATAAAGTGCCGCACCAGGCGACAAATGACACCGCACTTAATTTGCTGCGCAATGTTCCTGTAATTAGGTGAATTTGGCACAGGCAGAGGGGAGCGACAGCTAGATCAAGGTCTTGATGAATTAGGGGTCCACTGTCAAGATCAAATCACATTAATCAAGGTGGCCGAGTCCGCGGACAGCCCCCCCCTTGGCCCTCCCCCCTCCCTACACTCTCCCCGCCGGCGTGATGAATAGCCCTGCTTCCGCCAGGCGCGAAGTATGCATCACCATCAAATCTGTGAATTTAAATGTAAGAGTACTATTTGGAGGATTGTATTGACTTTTTTTGTCTCGGTGCCAGTTTTTCCTGGGTGATAAAGTAAGTTGAAGCTCCGGCAGGAGTCGGAGCGGAGCGGCGCTCAGGTTAAACAGCTCGCCGCTGCACTCTGGACCAAGATAAGCTCCTCTCTGCTCTTTTTAGCAGCGGTGGAACAACTCTGGAAGTTTTAGAACTTGAACACACGATAAAGACGTTTCTCCTGAACTTTTCTCATCACCTTGCGTTTCACTCTTAACTCGTCGAGCAGGAACCTTTCGGGAATCTTCTCTCATAAAACTTCCTCTGAGGTTGTCGGTGCAAAAATAGGACAAATCAATATTCCAGTCTTAACGTGAAAATGATTTAATAAGCTCACAGTAACTGAACGTATTTAACTTATGTATTGTTTTATCTTTAGAGAATCTGAGGCAATAGCAGGTTTGACATCCAAAGAAAAGTCGGTTTAATTTAGTTAAAAGCTATATTTTGTGTAAAACCTCCTGTATTTTCTCCACAAAGTGAATTTCCCGTGGGGGGAATAGGGTCCAGACTGGACGTGGTTCCTCACCACCAGCGCTGCAGCAGCCTGCGCCCTGACCTCTCTACACCGGGAGTTTAATTATGGCGGCTGCTCGGGGGCAACATGGCCTGCACCGCACAGATTAGCTCCACAACAAGCCATTAATGAATATAAAGAGGCTGCTGGACGCAGGTTGGGTGTGTTCTGTCAGTGGTGATGGATCCGGGCCGGCCGGTCGCTGCTAATGGAGCGAGCTGCAGATTGAAACCAGCCGACTGACACACTTATTTATTTATTCCTCCTCTCCGGACTGAACGCGTTTTTATATTTAATAAAACAAATCTTAACTGTGAAGATATTCTTAGCTGAGGATCTCAACCCAGTCCCGTAAGAATACAGATTTAAAACCAAACACTTGTGTAACCAGCAGGTTGCTCTTAATCTTCACTACTTGCTGCAAACAAGTCAGGCATCAGAGAAATTCCTCCTCTGTTCCTGAGACACACGGCCTTTTTTTTTTTTTTTTTTTCCTCACTCTGGATCCTGGCAGCTGAACTTCAGACGCTTCGGCGTTTCATCCCCGGACGTCTCGGGCCGCTCGCCCGCAGAACCAAACCGTATCCGACACGGCGCTGCAGCGAGCATCGCATATTCACTTTACACGTCGGCGTGTCGCCGTATTAAAGCTGGCGAACGTTCAGCTCTCATCAGCAGCACGCGCTTGCAAGCAAAACCCTCTGGAGCTCGCAGAGGGAAAAACAAGCTCAGCGCCGTGCAGAGAAACCAGGAGGCCGCTCCACCCCTTCGTACGGATCCATGGCAAAGGAGGCCGCCGCCGCTTACCTGTGCATGGCGTGCAGCGCGTGAGGCTCGTAGTGGTAGCGTCCCTCGTGGTGGCGCATGTCAATCGGGATGGGCGTGTGGAAGGTGGGGAAGATGTGGTGGTGGGCTGCAGGAGCAGAGAGGAAGAGGAAGAAGAGAGTTAGATGTGGAACGGAGCGAGGGAGAGGAGACTTCAAAAAAAAAAAAAAAAAAAATTCAAAGGCAAAAGGGGGCTACAATGAAGCCGGATGGATTTCAGAGCAAGCTGACGACTTTCGTGTAAAGCATTGGGCACTATCACACAAGAGAAGAGGAATAAATAAATAATCAAAGTCGTCCTAAGAAACCCTACATCTTGAACTTAAAAGACCAGATCTCCAACCAGGCTTCTGACAAAGACCTGCAGCTCGCCGCTCTTTGAACTCCACGCCGTGACGGACGGCGTGGAGGAGACTGGGACTGACAGCACCGCGGAAACACTTTCTTCTGCTGCACACACACACACACACACACACACACACACACACACACACACACACACACACACACACACACACACACACACACACACACACACACACTGGGCTGCCTTACACTCATTCTAATAGTTTGTATGTTTAATTACAAGTAAACCTTGATTGAACTCTAATGTGGCTCAAGAATTAAATGAGGACAATTTATATTTTATTGACTTCTAACGTACTTTTGACATGAAGTTGTGTAACTACTACAGTCTGCTCGGTTCCCAAACTCAAACTCCCACAATGCATTGCAGGGTGTTTGTGTCCTGTGCTGTAGCCAGTGCGTGCTATTGTGCATTTGGATTATTTCGTCCCCCCAAAAAATCAAACAGGCAGGAAGATGAAGGCCAAATCCTGAAGTAATGACGGAGCATTCTTTCTTTGTTTACTTTTCTGTTTTCTTTTTTCAAATTTACAAGCGCTGCGTGTTTCATCCTTTTAATGGCCCTTTATATTTTTCATTGGAGCCCCACTTCCTTTCATGGGTTCCTCTTCTGGGATCTGGGAAGTTTACCCAAAACATCAGAACTAATTAGCTGTTTCAATAACACAAACCCGCAGAAGATGTCTTTTATTGTCGCGCAGTATAAACCGTGAGGCGCTTTATGGAGTTATGTTTCTCGTTAACATTTTTCTCAGGTTTTTAATCTGGACAGCCTCCATCTGAGCATTGCTTAACACCATCTCTCTCTCTCTGTCTCTCTCTCTCTCTCTCTCTCTCTCTGTCATCTCCTCCCTCGCTCACACTGTACAGCTTTCAGATCCTGCTAATTGTAACCCGGTGTGGCCGCCCCGTCAGAGAGGACGAAGAGGGAGGATGAGGAGGTGAGCCAGCTGATCTCTGGATTGCATTAAAATTCTTCCTGTGTCTCTCACACACACAGACACACACACACACACACACACACACACACACACACACACACACACACACACACACACACACACACACACACACACACACACACAGAGTAGCTGTTCTTGAGGGAATGTGACGGGGTGACCTGGGATTTGGGAGCGGAGGGGTCGGGGCTATGGATCATTATCCTCCTCCGCCGAGCGGCGGAGGAGGATAATGGGGCCTGGCGGAGCCCCGGGGGCCTCAGACCTGAGTGAGTCAGCAGTCCAGGTCCATTCCTCTCACTCTGCACCTTGACAGTGTGACGGACAGGCTCGGTCCCTCGGCGCACGCAGAAATAGCCCACTTTACTTCATTTTTCGGCCCCCGAGGGGCCCGGCTGCCCCGGGCCGGATTCCTCCAGTCGCGTTTGGTCTGGAAGGTGGAGCGCGTCCGCTTCCTGTCACCGAATACCAACACGGCATGGCGACAGATGTAGAACCCCGGCGGTGAACCCGTCGTGCTCGTCACTCGTCGGGGGAACCAAATGAGAAAGTAGCGTGAGGATAATTTCACCTCATTCCCCGAGCGCTCTTTAAACTAACTGCCTCTTTTCCCCTCCTGGACGAGTTTATGGAGGCGAACGCGAAGTTCAAACTGCTCGGCGGGACGAACCGGCAATTACTTTACACCAGAATACACCATTACAAAATAGAAAAATACCCTAAACTACGAGGAGAAGCGAGGACTCCGGACCACTGATAAAAAAGGTATTAGGTGCAGTGGTTGGCTCATCTCACAACGATAACGTCCCTGGTTCGAGTCTCGGCTCGTTTCGTGTTTCCTGCGTGTTAAAGCCGCCTCCTCTCTCCTGCGTCCGCGCTGGAAAAAACCCCCAGGTTGTGTGTTTTAATTGGTGTGAAACGTTATAATCAAGACGCCACACCTGACATTCAAAAGTCAGGCGGGAACGGCTGTAATGCCGAGCAGCTGTTTGAAACACGCCGGTGTTCCGGCTTCCTGTTCGTCTTCCCTCTGCAGCCACCTGTTCCTCCCCCTGCAGGGATTCTGCAGGTACTCAAACGTCTTACAAAGCCCTGGATTGTTTCTCCTCAAAGAAACGCGAAAACCGACTCGCCGTCCTCTGACTTGAAGGCCCAGTGGAAAGAGAAGGTCGAGTTAATGCAGCGTTCATGACAGGTGAAGATCAGCTTAATAAAGGACAAAATAGAACATATATAAGATTATGACACAAGTTCAAAGTTCACGACAAAGGAAAGGATTAAAAAAAAGGAACCGATTAATAAAAGCCAAAAAGTTCATAATGACAAAAGTTTAGTTTCTGCCTCGTAACAGATTAAATATGAAATAAAGTCTCAAATATATCATAAGTCATAATAAAATCTAACAAATATATCAAAGTTATGAGACAAAAGTAGAAGCAAACATCTTATATAATAATTTATTGATCTGACATAAAATCCAACTTGAAGATTCAAAATTGGTTCCATGACTTCGTTGTAATTTTAAGATAAAAAGTCACTAAAGTGTGTTAATTTCTTATAATGGAAAAGAAATTCAGCACATTTGTTTAGTGGTTGGAGTTACATGATGAAACCAAATCTGTATAAACTGAAGTCATAATTCCATAATTTCTTTTTCAAGTCATGATGATGAGATCAAATGTAATCGTGGTTTAGTCGTAGTTCGTGTTGAGTTGTTGGGGCCGGTTTCACTCGGCGACCTGCAGGTCGGCGCTGGGCGTCGCGGCGGCGTTCGAGTGGCGCTGATGAGGTGTAAAAGCATTGCAGCCTGAGTCACGAGGCGAAGGCGCTCAGTTCTCTGTTCTGGAATGACCCGGATAAGTCGGCCCTGCGCAGAGTGACTTAGCCGCTCGGCGGCGTCGCGTCAGACTTCCAGACAGTAACCTGAGCCGCGGGTCCCTCGGCGGGCCGGGCCGGGCCCGGGGCCCCGGCGGCGTGCCGGCCGCTGGATTGACCAGGCAGGCTCATTCCATCACCGAGACAGCTCCATTGTTCCGCCGCCACAGGAAGAACAAAAGGCGAGCGCTCATGAGAGTTCAAGAGGCGCGTTTACCTGATTCGCCGGGCGCCGATCCCCCCCGGGGCACCGGCAGCGCCGGGCAGCGCCGCAGTCCAGCTCCAGCAATCTATTAGTCTTTGCTTGATAACATTTGTTTTAGCGCCTGCAGGAGCTGGCGCCAGTTTTTCATAGTCAGCCCGTCTTCAGCCTTAAATTTATTCACTGCCACAGATTCACGTGAACTTTTCACCTGTTTCTATGTATTTAGTTTAATAAAGTTAATTTACTGGGTGCAGAGGCTCCTGATACAGTTTACTCTCACCCGGCGCGGAGAGCCTTCGACCCTCTGCTTGTTTCAGATAAGACAAAGTATTGAACTTAATTTGTGGAAATGCAAATGTTGCCATTTACACTGCTGTTCCTGCAGACTGCAATCGAGAATATACAGAACTTTGTCTGAACAATGACGGCTAAAATAATCCCAGCCGATGTTTTCCTACCTGCTTTGTCTTGTAGTGCCTCAATGCATCACCTGGTGGTGGAAGTTTGCATTGCAAGACTAAACATGCTGACTTCAAGAGAAGCAGCTTATTGGAAAACTCATTTTTTTCAATTATTCCAGTTTTCTCATCTTTCTTAAAGCCTGGATGATCTCGGGTGTCAACAGCTGGTTTTCCTCAACCACATATATCCAGTTACTAAAGTAATCAGTGTCGTCTTCTGCCCAGCATCGTTTCCATCTTACTCACACTATAAAGGCCCAATCTGAAGATCCAGGCAGGAAATTGCACTTAAGCAAAGTTGGCTGCAGTCCTGAATTCACAGACTTGTTTACTTCACACATCCGCTCGCGTTTTGTCATTTAACCCAAGAAACAGCTGGATTATTATCCCTTTGCTGGAATATTGTTGCGTCATATTAAACGGCAAAGTGTTTGTAAAGCTGTTCTAACCTGCAGGAGGAATATTGAAATGAAATGCAGTTCTTCTTTTTATAATTGTTTTAGTCCTTAAAGGAAGTTAGATCATGAAGATAAGTTAGATCATGAAGATATAAAGTGATATGAGCTCACATCACATTTAAAATCCGATTTCATGAAGTTTTAAGATTGTCTAGACTTTAACCAGACCAAACAGTTTTGATCATGTGGAATATTTTTCTTAGTCATGTTGAAGTTGTGGGTCTTTGCTGTGTCGCTCTGTGGATGTGTTGAGCTTGGGACAGGCCTTTGGTGGGCCTCCACCGCTCCCTCCACGCCGGCCGTGTGGCTGCAGAGAGGTGGCCCGGTGGCGAGCCGCCACGAGGGAGAGTTACTTATCAGCCTTGGACAGCTGCGCTCAGGCCATGTGCTAATAACCTCCATGCATCACCGGGCTGGAGGTGAGCGGCGGCGGCGGCGGCTGGCATTAACAAAATGAGGCAGGCGGAGCGGCGGCGGCACTGATGGGCCTCCTCTGCTCGCCGTCCTCGGAGCGGCGTGTTGTTAGCATGCTGTTTGTGTAATTTAGGTACTTAAAAGACTGCGAGGGTTCAAAGACTGATTGCACCGTCGTGTAATCACCCACCTCCAATGCACGCCTGATTTATCACCCGCTCGCTTAATAGCACTGCTTAACACACAGGTTTGTCCAGATTAAGTAATTACCTTAAAGCAAAAGTTTATTATCTGGTGCGATGGGCTGGTGATAAAGGCTCGCTGTCGAGAGGAGCCCAGGAAAAGGGCCGCTCGCTGCTGAATGAGAGCGATAATTAAAATACAATGAATTAAATTGTCGCTTCTGGGGCTGTCACCGTGCTCCCCAGCTAACATCCATATTACCCCGCTGGCACCCTCGCTAGGGGGGCGCCTGGGATTATGCCGAGGCCCGGACCAGTCGAGCAGCTGAGTGGGAAATTACTCCATCTGTAAATTAAACAAAGGCCTCGTTCTTCTCCAAAATGAGGAAGGAGGGTGACGAGAGGGGAGAAAAAAAAAAACCCAGAGCTAAGAATAACATCCTAGCACTTTTACACATTAACTCAGTTTCTGATGTCTTAATGAGGCGGGGGGCCGCTGCAGATACAGATGTTGGAGGAGGGAGGCGGGGGGGGGGGGGGGGGCACAGGGGAGTGTTCTGACTGATGCCCCTCTCCTTCTCCGCCGTGATGAATGTGTCACAGGTGGATGTGTAAAACATCCTCCACCCCCCCCTCATCGTCACCAAGGAGGCCCGGACCTCCAGCAGCCGAAATAGATGGAGGTCCCGTCCTGAGGCGTCAGCACTCGGCCGCTCCCCGTGTCAAACGCTCCGCTGGAGCACAACCGCCTCTATTTTCTGAGCCTGAGCGGCTTCATGTCGCCCGTGTTTGTCTGACATTGTGCGACGCGGCGCTGAACGCCGGCCGGACTGAACGCCGGCCAGCATCTGCACTGGAGAAGCTTCCGGTGTCGGGTCTGCATGCATGTCTCCCTGTGCATGTGTCTGACGCAGTTTGATGGCTGGATTCTCCTCCTTTCCCTCGTGGACTTTCGCTGCAGAATAAACCTGCACCCAATCAGTAAAATCCTGATTTGACTGTTTTATCCAGGGGAAGAATAGCAAACACAGTTTGTCCTCTGTGTTTTGCAAAAGTGCAATCAAGCCTGTTTTCTCAGCAGAAGCATAAAACTGATGCTGCTCAGGAAAGAAGACAAACACGAAGGGAAATGAGTCGATTAGCCGAAGCTAAAAGCCTCCTAATGCAGGTCCGCAGGCTTAAAGACACTTTTTAATCCAGTTTCTTTTGGAATCACAGTTTGGGAATCGGAAGATGATGAACTATAATTTCCTTGAGCAGATATTTAGATTCACGCCACAGATCGCCCATCACTTTGGGCTGAAATTATAAGGACGGGCTGCGATTTGTTTTGACGTCCGTCATCGCCGAGATCTGCTGCTCCTGCGGAATGACACGTTGAGGAAAAACCCTCCGGTAAACAAGCCGCCGAGGGGTTCGCTTCAGTTTAGCTTACGGGTCCCTGTCGGCTTGTAATCCAGCAAAACGGAGCAAAGCGTTTTGTAAACACAAACAGAAGAGACCGTGGGTGTAATTAGGCCCCGCAGACGTTTCAGGTGGATCCGTCCACATTCAGGAGACACTTTTAACAAAAGAAATGATCCTCAAGACTCATAAAAGGCATTGATTATTGGAAATACTCACTGAAGACTTTATTTATTATGGATCCTCACTGTTGATACCAGACAATTAAACTTCTGCGGCTGGTTGAAGCACAGCTTATCTAATCCTAATCCGTTACACAACCGGAATCTGAACACAGTTGTAAAACAAATGGGGAGCAGCTTTGTTGTGTCTGCCGTTGAGCCGCATACCAAAGCAAATCCTGCTGTCATGAAGCTATTTGTGTGTGAGTGAAGACAGCTGCGCTAACGTGGAAAAATACGAGAGGAGGCCGTTTGAGCCGAGCGCACGCCATTAAGCAGAGTCCCTCGCTCTGGAGGGACCCTGAAGGGCAAGAGCAGGGGGATCTCCAGCTGTGACGCTCCGGACTGCTGCATTCTGGGTGTTTTTACACCCTGATGATACAACTTTGAGGCTCGTTTGGTGGAAACTTCTTAAAACATCTCGATTATTTTTTACCTTTTGCTTGATTGACGGGACAGACTGGGAGTTTCTTGCGGGCCGGTTTGGCTCTTGGGCTTCATGTTTTACACCTTCATCAGTTATCAGTATTTTATATTATAAACTTTACATTTACGCTTTAATTATAATCAATATCATATATGCCAATATATATCTTCAATGTCAGGCAGTTTCCTCAGTAATCCTGTGATTTTTTTCTTACAAATGTGTGACATGTTTGGACATGGAGCCTTGTTTCTTATTTCTTATATTTTTTAAATATTTCTCAACCTTAAACAGTTTTCTACCGCGTTCACACGCCGTTTTATAGAACTACATTGGTTTTGTCCGATCATCCCCGTGGCGTTTTAGTAGCCTGAAACGGAGAAATTTAAAAACGCTGCACATCAGCTGAAAACGATGACGTCATCACCCTCTTCGTGACGTCACTTAACATCAGCGATGGCGGACGACCTGCCGCGGGTCGTTAAAACGAGGCACGGATGTTAAATTGTTTCAGAAAGTCCACAAACCGCACAGGAAAATGAAGCAGCGCCAACACATGGAGCCTCGCATGGCTGCGACTGGAGGATGGAGCTCGGAGGCCCCCCCCCCCCCCCCCCCCCCCTCCTCCCGCGTCGCATCCCCCACCGGGCGACCTCTGACCCGCACGATTCCGCCGCTGAATAGGGACGACGGCGGCCACAAAGCCCGGAGCGCAGCGCGCTGTGTAATGATAAAGTGCTTAGCTTATGGGAGAGTGGAAGAGGAAGGAGAAGAAGAGGCCGCCTCACACAATGAGAGCACGGCGCACAATTAAACGCTGACTCGCAGTGCAAACCGGGAGGAGCGGCGGAGGTTTGCATTCCCTCAGTGTGGCGGGTTCAAGTGCACCGTTTCAACTAGAAGTGGAATAAAACATTCCTGCCGTGTGACGCTGACCAGAACAAATGTGTGTGTGACGCCTCGTCACAGTGATTCATCCTAAAAGCCCCGCCGAGTGTGTTCGCCGCTATTCAGTAAACGAGAGCAGCTCCAATATGCCTGTTTCCTGACCTTATTCCAGTCCCTGCTCGGCCTGGTTTGGTGGCTAATTAGCTTCATCCAACGGCTCGAAGACAAAGCACACCAGGACAACAATTAGTCTGGGAGAGCCATTAGCTTCCTGACCAAATTAGAGGCTCCGCAGAAGCAACGCAACTGGAAAGGAGAACAAATAAACAGATCACGTTTCTGGAGGAGGAACTCAAACATCCCCCGGTTTGCCGTTTCTTGCTGTTCAGAACACGAGAGAACAACCAGGAGGAGGAATGACGGGGAGGATTGTTGCTCTGGTGTTTTAGTGGAACAAGTTGACGGTTTCCTTCTGCAGGACGAATTAAACTGTGTATCTCAAGCTGTACGATTGAACTGGAGGACATTTCAAGTAACAAAAACTCAAGACTGTGGCTGTAAGCCATTAAAACCAAGGTCTCGGACTGGAGGTTGACGGTTGAGTTGACTGTTTCCTCGCTCCTTCTTTCTCCCGCGTAAGCGAAGAACAAGCGTGATTATCTGTCTGAGTCCTTCATCACTCATGACACGGCCTTGATTGGTCCTCAGACAGGAAGCCCTTGATTAAGAAACGAGATCTGGGCCGCGGGGACTGTGAGGCGAGGGAAGGCGGAGTCTGAACGGGGGCTGGAGGCCGCCGGGCCTCGTCGCTCCTGCAGCGAGGAGCGTGATTACACCTACGGCGTGACGGAGTCCGGCGCTGCACCCTGCTGCTGCAGCAGCTGGAGGAGGTGGAGGTGGGGGTGTGGGTGGAGGACCGCCGACTCAGCACTGTAGCCGCTTGGTTTGAAAAAATAGAGTTAACGTCAGATAGACACCCTGGATCATGTGGGAGAGACATTCGTGTAAACAAACCAGTTTTACTCTGCGCTGACCAAAGAGCTGCACAAATTAAAATATTTCACTCGGAGTTGATTCACGGGTGTGAATCTCCATCTTTTCCCAGAGTCCTCTCTGCGAGATGGAGACCTCGCCTCCAGGAGTGGGCGGAGCGAGACGATGGGAATATTGAGAGGGACACGCCCCCTTTTGTAAAAAAAAAAAAAAAAGTACAAAGACAGAATGGAGGCGAGTCAGACGCAGCGCCGTGACCCCGCGGAGCCAGGGGGGGGGAGTCGCCATAACCACACAGGCCGACTGCGAGGCTGAAAGGCTTCGTTTTAATGAGCTGCACACGCCGAGTGTCTCGTCGCTCCAGTTCCAATTTCTGATTCCACTCACCGGCAGTGCTTGTTTTACACCGTCTGTCCATGCTCACAGTCTGTGACTGACACAAACATCATGATTGATGGAGTCTCACTGGAAGAAAATAACAGAAAATCTAAGACGTACTAATTAGAAAATATATAACAAACAGTTCTGTGGCACTGCTGTTGCACATTATCATTGAGCATCTTCTCTTCCTGGTGTTTGCAAGTTTGAAATGACTTATGCATGAAGGAAAACATGCCAAATGAGCGTTTGTTTGTTTTTTCTTTTCGTCGACCAGGCCCGTAATGTCACCACCACTTGATGATGTTCTGTTTTACTCATAATTAAGTTTAATTGAGCCTTCCAACATCTCCTCTTAACGCGGATGTTTGTCGGCTGGATCCGCCTCAGTCAGTCCAGTACGTCTCCGCTTCAGTCTTCGAGGAGTTTTAAAGTGTCGGAGTTGATTCCCAACTCAAACAAACGGGCCTTTAATGAGGCTCTAATCACTTTCATAACCCCGCTGAGTGCCGGGCACCAGGCCGGCTAATGGGGAGGCACTTACATCAGCGTGTGTTTATGAGGGAAAATATTTCTCAGCGCGCTCGAACGTTGCGTTGAGGGAAAAAAAAAAAAAAAGCGAAGTCACAGAGTTTTTAACGGCCGCTGCGGGCCGGCGGTGGCGGGCACGTGAAACACAACACGCCTCGCTGTGTGTCGGAGTGACAGGCCGGGGCTTCATAAAGATTTATAATGGGCAGACAAACGGCGCACTGTGTGTTTATCCCCTGTGTGCCGGCTTTGATTTCCACTGTCGTCCTGCTAATTAGCTGTTATTGCTAATCTCCAGCTGCTTTCTGCAGCACTTACAAGGCAATTAGTGCGCCTCTTCTCATTTCACTGTAACTTTGTCCTGCTTCACACACACACACACACACACACACACACACACACACACACACACACACACACACACACACACACACACACACACACACACACACACAACCTGCTGAGCATTAAATAATGACTCTGAATTCTCCGTTTCTTGACCGTCAGACAGTCCAACCTGCTTTTAGCAGATATTTGAAAATATCAATATGACAAACAGCCATTTTCTCAAACATGCATGAATTTTATGTTGTTTTTTTCTAATTGAGATAAAATCAATAATACAACAAGTTGCAGTAATTTGAATTGTCTCCTGCTTTAGATGTGGTCGTCAGCCTACTGTAGCCAGTGGAAGCCATAATTAAATCTACAGTCCAATCTAGTTTTAATGAAACAGCGAGAACTAATGACGTCACCAAGGAGGCCTGTAATTCAACCTCAGCCTCCACGTCTTACAAAAACATAGACAAATACAAAAGTGTGTTTCTTTAATTCCTCTGAAACGGAGCTTCAGTGCCGTTAAAGTAATGATCACTGAGACTGTATGTTTATGAGGTCATTATGAGGATTTAAACATTTGTCAAACAGAAGAACAGGAACTTAAAAACAGGTGACAGGTCATTATTTTCACTCTTTAAATGTCAGAACGAAAGCTTTTCCTCCTCTTGTACCACAGTTCATCGTCCAGGATGAATGTAATAGAAGCTGCTTTTCTGGGTTTACTTAATGTTATTTTTAATGTTGTGGGTGTTTGTTTTGGAGACGGGGGGGTATATAAGTTAACAAGAAGAGACGTTAAAGGAGAGGGAAAAAAACAGTCTGCAACCACTTGAGTGAGTCTGCTGCTGTTTCCTGGACGACTTCCCCGACTCGGAGCTTCTGAAACCAGCGGCGGTTTAATCCCACGTTCTCGTGCAGTTTGTCCTGTTGGGAGCTTTCTGCTCCGGGGAGAGTCGTCAGCGAAGCATGCGGTGTGTTTTCAGGGGGAGACGAGCGAACAGCTCGCTGATTTAAAGCCCAGTTGTGGCTGGATGCACAGATCACATCAGTAGCACATGAGTGGGCCGAGCCTGGCTGTTGCCCCGGTTTCCTCCTCTTCTCATCGGACGCTTGACCTCCAACCCCTCCTGCTCCTCGGGCTGTCTGGGAGTGGAACCTTTATTTGTTATGTGTCGACGGAAGCTGCACTTTGAGGCACATTTTTGGACGTTTAACGTTCTATTGTTTTCACCGTTTCTTGCCTCAGAAAGGAAGATTAGCTCAGAACAAAGTACATTAATTTAGGACATTTCACATAATTCTGCCATGTTTATTTCCTCTTGACAGTTTTTCTCCGTCTGTCTCTCTGTTCTGATGCTGCAAACGCCGTCATCTGTTTGTTTGTTTTGTGACGGAGCGACTGAGTCACACTGACGTCTGGATGTTCGGCGGACTTTATTTCCTGCTCAGCGGTTCCGCCGGCGAGGCGCACGCTTCTCCATCTGCTGCGAGTGTGAAAGTGTGTGTTATTCCTCGTGTAAACAAAACGCCGCCTGTTTATTTTGGTGGCGTAGCGACACTCTCCGACCTCCCGCCGCCACGTGTGCTGCAGTGACACGTACGCTGATCCCTGTGTTTGCTCAGCGGGTCGCCAGTTAAACTAACACACACACACACACACACACACACACACACACACACACACACACACACACACACACACACACACACACACACACACACACACACACACACACACACACACACACGACTCGTTGGCCCGTCTGACATCGTACAGAAAATAAAGTTGGTCGTAGGGATTCAGCAGTCAGGGCCGTCCTCCATTGGTAAAGTTTACAGCGTATTGTTCTCCGCATGCATTTCAAACAGCACCAACTAGTGGCCTGGCATGAAAACTACATCGTTTTCAGAACATTGCTGTGTGAATGAGAAACTTTTGTGAAATGAAAATGGGAAAAAAAACAAAAAAACTGTTGTTTCCTTTGGGCGAGACTGAAATAGATTTTTCCATTTCTCCCCCCTGTTTGTATTCGTTTGCTGAGAAGTGACAGAGCTGATGGCGCTGAGGTTTCAGTAGATTTCAGGGCCGAGGTTGAGACGTTAGAGTGTGTGTGTGTCGAGGAGATGAAGAGGATGATGAGGATGGAGGAAGGCCAGTGAGGACCTTCCCAGAAGCAGTGGGATTGTTTTAATGTGCACTTTACTGTTATTCTGCAGCAGCCGAACTGTTTAAAGGTGTTTCATAATGGAGCGAATGAGGATTACAGGCGGGATGAACATTTCGCGGTTGGATTGTGCGTTCCTTTTGTTGAATTGTGCTTTTGTGGCTGGTTTCCTTGGGTCTTTAGGCTGAACTCAGACAAACCTGGGACCTGCCCCTCAACCTCAGGGGCCGCCTCTCAGGGGGCGCAGACCTCATTTGCAGTCTGGCAGAACAGGAAAGGACGAATACTGAGTCAAAAAAAAAAAAAAAAAAAGAGGAGGAGGAGAGGTGGGGGAGTTTTGGCTTAATCCTCTCAAACATCCATATATCGCTCCCAAGCGCTCACTCCCCAAAGTTGTAAATCTCCAGGAATGTAGCCTCTTGTTTTTGGATTCGGTTCAAGAAAACCTTAATGGCTGCGAGTCTGATGTGTGCAGACGTTGCCCGAAGCTTGTGGTTTCAGTTGACGAGCAATACTTAATAAAACGCAGCCACTTTGATCCCCGGGCCTGCTGAGTGGCCAAAAGGAGGCTTTTCTCTGTGTTGTCTGATCTGATCGCAGGTTTCTTACGTCACAGCGCAAGTTTTCAAATGAGAATATCTCCTCCTTCGACTTCCGGCTTTGGACTTGACTGTTATTTGCAGTAAATGCAAATTGTTGTGGATGAAAAGAAAAATACCGAGCGTTTGATTGGACATAGCTTTGACTTTCATATCGGTTCACGCCGTGTTTTAACAAGCTTCCTTAATGACTCTTTTCTAAAAAACATCGACGACTGAGTGTCTTTTTTTTTTTTTGTTTGTTTCTCTTATAAGCACATTTTTATCCAGCAATCTAGCAGACGCCTATAAATAGATTCAGATATGAGAAAAGCAACATTGGTGTTTTCACTGAGTACGTCTAGGTTTCCTTGGACCCGGCGCCCCCCTGAGTCCCACTTCAGATAAAACGGGACGAGGGCATCTTGGAAAGTCATCAAGCTAAATGTTTACAAAGAGCCAAAGAAGTGTGTGTGTGTGTGTACGTGCGTGTGCGAAGAAATCCCATTGGTCCCCATGATGGTGCGTTCACATGTGGAAGTGGGGATTCAGAGGCCGACTGCCATTACTGGAAAACTGCACATCTGATTTCTCACTTTTCCTCAAGCGAACGAGGAGCCGTGAGCTTCAGTTTATTTCCACATGTGAACGTGTTTCGATCAGTAAAGTCGTCCCACTGAGTCACTCCTCCTCTGTGTTCAGCTCGATGCCGCGGCACCGAAGGGGTTAAAATACTGAGGCTGTTGTGATAATCAACCACAATGCTTCACTAACAAATCACTTAAATCTCCCGAATGTCTTGGAAATCCCTCCATTCGGTGTGTTTATCCGCCACATCTGAGCTGAATCAGCAGAAACATCCCGAGTCCAGACGAGGCGCTCAGGCACAAATAGAAATCTCAAGGTTTTTGATTTTGATAAAATCAATAAAAAAAACATTTTCAGGACGAATTTGAGAAGCATAGTTAATAAAATGTGTATTGAATTAATGCTGATGGGGATTAGAAACTAACTTTTTAACGATTTCTTTCCCCAAAAGTCTTGAAAATGAATGTTTGAGTGGATTTTATTAACGGTGTTGCAGAAACGCCTGTCGATATTGTTTTGTGATAACGAAGGGAATATTTAGGCTGTTTGGTGAGTGGCCAAGTTGTCTGTTGTCAAACACTCCAAATGTCTCCATTTCTTCTTCACTGCTATGAAACAAGACTCAGACTTTATGAAGTAAAACCTGAACGTGTCTGTCCGGGGTGTAAGAAGCCCCATGCTGATGTCAGGGGGCTGTTTTCCTGCCCTGCCTCTCGGAGGCCTCCCCGGGTCGGGCCTCATTTAGACAGAGGCAGGAACAGAGAAAAGACCCTCCTCCTCCTCCTCCTCCTCCTCTTCGTCTTCTCCTCCTTCTCAGGAAGATTAGTGGCCGTCCTTTTGGAGGAGGAGGCGGACGCTGAGCCCCTTTTCCTTCACATTTTTCTCTGCCAGCGGGTCTGACCCCCTGAGCGCTCCCTGTGCAGCTCGGCGGCGAGCTTTGGGGGCCGGCGCTTCCAGCCGCCATCAATTACTCACTGTCCAGCGGCCCCGATAAAGAAGCCCGTCCTTATCGCCAACCCACCTCGCTTAAAATACTGTTTACAGAGCCGAGCGCCGTCTCCATTCATCTCGCCAGGCGGCTCTTTGTTCCTAACAGGCCGGTGAGGGCAGACGTCACGATCGGTTTTAATCCCAGGCGCTTCGATGTGTTGGCGTCTCAGCCGACGGCAGAGCTGAATTCCCCAAAACGCCGGGAAAGTTCCTGCTCGATCCAGTTTTAGAGAAAAGCCGCCACCATTCTCCGTATTAGTGGGATGATGTAAGACGTGAAGACATGCTAATGGATTTCAGGTCATTTCATCGTACAGCGACATGGAGTGAAAACCTGTGTGCCCCCCCCTGCCGCCCGGGGCGGCCGAGGAGGTGCTAAGTACTTAGGGTCCGTCCCCTGGACCCGCCGCGCTCAGCAGAAAGACCTGGGAGGCTGCAGGGTGGGAGTCCAGGGGGGGCGGGGGGGGGGGGGCTGAGCAGCGCACATCAATCTCCTTCTCCAATGACAAACTCACTCTCAGCAAGATGTATGTCATGAGCCACCAAAGCCAGTTAATCAAATCATTAGCGTTTCCTCTGGCCCAGTTCACTGAGAAAACAACATTCATTCAGGGAAGTCTGCGTCGGGGAAGGATTTAAAGGTCGCACGTCTCCTGAGCAGCTCTCCAGGTTTCTTCTCATCAGTTTCAGACGAGGAAATGAAAATGTGAGAAAACAAACAAATATTTTGCCTTTATCCACGGGACAGAACAGAGAATCACGTCTGTAGCTTCTGACAGCCTGGAGGTGAGAGTAATTCACATTTACATTCATCCAGCCTGTCAGGCTGAGGACTGACTGGACGTCACAGTCAGTCTGTTCGTCCACGTTTGCTTTGAGTTCATCTTCACCGAGAGCCTCGGCCATCACAATGTTTCTACTTACGTGATCAGTGACGCTGGTTCTTCTTGGACACACTGGACATTCCTACAGCACGATACAGCATCAAAATAGTTTATTATTTAGGCTTTATTGCCAATGTTCTGAGGTAAAATAAGACAAATTGCACCTTTAAGGGTCAGGTTTACACATAATGTGTTTTTTTTTTCCCAACCACCTGGAAAAGGGAAGGATTTTTGAAAAGGCAATAACTCTAAATTTAGCCAATCTGACGCAAATCAGATTCCACCCGAACCATCATGAAATGTCCCGGAGAGTATATATGTATATAAACGGAGGGACATTTTTATCCCTAATCCGGGGCGACTGTAATCCTCGGCGGGGCCGCGGTCCAGAGCCTGACACATACATCATCAATAAGCCTGGATCCTTTGTCATTTCCTGCTTTCCTCAATATTATTTTTTCTCTAAATACTCTCAGTTATTACAAATGGGCTGGAAATCATCGAGGTCCCCGAGACGGCGTAAATCTGCGACTGTGGCCCGGCGCGTGCGAGCAGACAGATGCGCGCTGTCACAGGAAATACAGGCGCTCATTTGAATCTATTAGCGGCGGCGGCGAGGAGGCGAGGAGGAGGAGAGGCGCTCGGAACGAGACCCGGGCCCAGGTCTGGTACACGACACCAGATCCGGGCCCAGATCCAGTTTTATTTCCTGTCAGCCTGCTTCCTTTCCTCTCCAGAATAAATAAAAGTGCAGGCGGGGGCTGAGGGCGTCCCGCCGCGGACCGGGGGGGAGGGGGGGGGGGGGGTCATCAGGACGCAGCAGATAGGAGCACCTGGGTCCATCCTAATTGACTCGGAGCGAAGCGGATCCACTTTTTAAACAAAGTGACTCTCACTTGAGCTTCATTATACGCGCACCCCATTTCCATAGGCCTCTGGGAACGGGACCTGGGCTGCTCACATAAAATAAATGACCGCTCCATGATAAATGGTTCTATTAGCAATCCAGATTGTTAAACTGTGATATAACAGATCGGAGAGGGGCGCCGGGGCCCATTCATTTTCCTCCCTTCTGCACACATGCACCGCTGTAAATAGCTTGTTTTTATGTGTAAATAACATATTAAAACTCGGCATTAGCCGTGTGCTTTGATAGAGAGGAAATTGTTCTAAATAAATAACGCGAGACGGGAATATAAAACAGGGCGGGCTGTTATACAGCCGCCGTCGGAGCTCAGAGGTGGGCATGACGGAGGTGTCAGGAATCCTGCAGCCGACAGTAAACCATCGCGTGACAATAAAAGCCCCCGAGCAGCGGCGGTATATTACACCGCTGTGTGTTTTCCTGTGTTTTGGGAATTCGCTCTCAGGTTCAAGGACCTCGACTCGTCTGATGCTGCCGACTTATCGGGAGCCGGCAACAGGAATAATAATGCATATTACCTCAGTAAGTAATTGCTCTGTCTGCACACGCTGGCAGACGCTGCTGGTTTTTAGCGCCCGTGCCGATATCTGATTGGTGGAGACGGGAGCGGCCGAGAATCGAAGCCTCTTGTTTATTTAGAGATTAAAATACGAGGCTCTTCCTGGTGAGCTGATAGGGGTGAAGAGTTATGGAGAGAGTTTTTTATTTGGGCTCTGGGAAGATTACAAACTGCGGCCGATCGTGGAAACAAGCAGGTATTAATATACGACGGTGACCAAGTTCAGGTGAGGTCAGGTCGGGGGTCAAGGGACCCAGAGACATGCAAAACCAAACTTATTATTGCTTCTGTGCTTGACTTATGACTTGAGTTTTCCAGAAGCCGCAGAGTGCCGGGGCCTTTCAGCGCCTTGGAAAGTGAGGAAACAAACCATGACTGTATGGGCGGAGTGCGAACGCTTCTTTATAGACGTGTTCATCTCACCTGTGTCTGACCTCTGGTCGCTTCTTACCCGAGGCCACAATCATGGCTTTAAAATTGTGAAGCTAAATTAACCCACAAAGTGTCGCTGGATAACTAAAAGAGATTTGAACCAGACTTAATATGTTGATTTAAAAAAAATAGACGGGTTAAGTTTGAGCCAATAAAAGTGTTTGGTTTGACCCCCCTCGGCATCATGGGAACTGCAGAGTAATCCAATAACGCCGGGGACTTTGTTCAAATATTGAAAAGCTGGTGTCCAGAAGTGGAACACTTGTACGCGCCAGCTGTCCTACATTGATCTCCTCATATGAACAATTAATGCAGATTTCTTCATCGTGGCAGGCCACCAAGTTCTTCATTAAAGAAAAGAAATGTCACTTAAACCACCGGCTGCATTTACATTTCAAAAAGTGGCCCCGTCACTCTGCATCCATGTCGTCCTCCGCAGGCCCCAGAACTCCTGCCTTTCACACTCTGGAGGTACGAACGGGGTCTTTTAACCTCATTACGGCGAGCTTTCATCACGCGTTCACTGACATCTTTAAAACATGCCTCCCTCTCATGTCACTCTCACCTCCGCTGCATCACAGGAACGCCCCGGCGGGTCGCCGCCGTGCTGAATGTGGGTCAGAACTCTGACAGGTGAAGCTACTGTACCGACACTCCTCGGCCCCGTCCACCAGCATTTTTTTCTAATGGCGAACAAACCAGTAGATGTTGGGATTTCACAAGTACAAGTAGGAAATGAACGCCCCTGGAGACAGAGTTGACAAAATAAGAGAGCAGTTGTCTTCCTCCGCCATCGTTTGGCCTCCACATCCAGCTTTGTCTGCTCTTGATCAATTAATGAGTGAATCTTTCTAATGGCAGGCCACCAAGTTCTTCATGAATGAGTAAAAATGTCACTAAATCACACGTTTAATTTGCATTTCAAAGGCGGCCCATCAGCTTGCATCTCTGTGGCTCTCTGAAGCTCGGTGTCGTCCTCGCCTCAACCTTTTTTTTTTTTTTTTTTTTTTTAATACTCTGGAGGTAAGAACAAGGTCTTTCAGCCTCATTATGCCGAGCTTTCATCACACGTTGGCTGACATCTTTAAAACATGTATTCTCTCCCTGCCTCCCCGGCGAGAGCGGATCGCTGCTACTCTTCATTTAGTTCAACAACACAAACACTGGTTCTCACCTGCGCCCCCCCACCACCCCCCACCCCCCTCCCCCCAACGCTGTCACGTTATCTATTCATCAGCGTTTACGGGCCCAAACGGCGCCACACTCCTCGACTGTACTCGTCCGCGGTAACGAGGCTCTGTTTAGGATTCCTATCAGACGTCTGCTGCGAGTCACCTCTGACTGCTGCTGCCGCCTTATCGGGCCCGAGGAGAGCGCAGAGCGCCGCTCCTGAGATGCCGCCTTATCTTTGAAATGCATATTTCATCAGAGCCCCCCCCCCCCCCCCCCCGGCTCATGAAGACACACGTGCAGCTTCACTGGACACCAAGTTCTCGCCCGGCTCGGAGAAAAGTTTGAGGAAGCGTCTCACCTCTGGTGTCGGAGGGCGACGGCTTCTTCGGGAGGTCGGCGAACCGGCTGCTGTCCATTTTGTCTTTTTTGTCCCTGGACGGCGACGTCTCCATGGCGGACGCTGAGCCCTGCGGAGGCACAAAAGGAGCTGCTGAAGCCGAAGCGGTGGAGGGCACTCAGGGTGGCGGTTTAAGAGGAGACGAGGACACTCGAGTCCCCGCCTGGAGGCACTTCTGCCGGAGACAAACACTGGAGACAACTGGACCCACGGCTCGTGTGTTCGAGTGTTTGACTGTGAAACAGGAGACAAAGCTGAGCAATGATGTTACGTTTGATTTGTGGGCCCTTGGTGAAAAACCCGAGATGAAAACTAAAGATGTAAATCCAACAAACCTCAACTGAAGCAAATGAGTTGAGAAGAAAATAAGATAGAAGTGATTGAATGATATCCATCCTGCTTCTTTAGAACCTCCACATCATTTCATGTGGTTTTAAAAGTGACTTAATCACTCAGGATGCTGTTATTAAACAAAAACAAAGAATGGAGGCCTTGTAAAGTAGTTCATTAAGTCAGTGGTTAATGATCTTCTATTTGTGGTTTTACTGCTCCGGCAGCCTGGAACCAACATTCACACCTTCATTCACGCATCAGCGGTTCCCTCTCACTCGTGTTTGGAATCGAACCCCCAACCCTGGACTGGAAGGCTAAACCATGTGCATTAAAGCACACAAAGCTTAATGAAATAATGTCGATTGTTTCTGGAGTTCTTAATCCTCCGGGCCTGCAATTCACGGCTCCACTTCCTGCGGTGGCGGTGGCGGTGGGGTCAAAGGGGACGGAGGATAAGGAGGCGGGGGTCTCCGCTGGCTTGTCATCAAAGTTTATTTGACTATTGACCTTTTCACCAGCGCCATTCAGGCCGGCTCTGTGGCTCCAGCAGTTGGAACAATACGACTTTATCTTCAAAGCGGCGATGGAAATGAGGAGCTCTTCATTCAGCTGCTGCAGTGGAGCTTTAAGGAGCAAGAACACCAAACATCTGGCGACCCGGGTCCCACCGTGTGGCGCTTCTTAGACGATTAGACGACAACCGGAGCAGCAAATCGAGTGTCAATAAATGTGGTGGACAGGAGCGTCTTGGATCTCAATCACAAGCTTCCTTCTGCTTGAAAATTGGACTTGTGAGCAAAAGCACATCCACTCCTAATTAAAATGGCTTGAAGCCAGAAGGAATCTAAAAACTCAATAATGTATTTAAAACTGTGAAAGACAAGAGCTGTTGTTGATTCAGGGGAAACTTCGTATTTCTTTAAATATGTTAGAAAAATGTTTTAAGAAGTGATCGATTGGACGAACTGCAGCTTTAACTGTGGCGTTTTAAATGAACCGGGTTCGGGAATCGGACCCGTGACCTTTTCGTTTCACGACGCAAGTGTGTGTGTGTGTGTGTGTGTGTGTGTGTGTGTGTGTGTGTGTGTGTGTGTGTGTGTGTGTGTGTGTGTGTGTGTGTGTGTGTGTGTGTGTGTGTGTGTGTGTGTGTGTGTGTGCATGCGTGCGTGCGTGCGTGTGTGCGTGAGAGACTGACAGTTCGGCCTGGTGTCTTTATTGCTGCGGGTGAATCAGTGTAACAGGTGTGAAAGGACACACACACACACACACACACACACACACACACACACACACAAAGGCCTTCGCCAGAGGTGATATATGAGGCACATAATTGCAGGCTTTCACGCTCGCACTCCTCTGATCTGTCCTCGCAAATCATCATTAGTCAGGCTGAACATTTGCCGCTCACACGTTCAGCGGCGGGGCGATCCACTCTGCCACCGTGGCACAAAATAAGCTTCGTTACCCCCCCCCCGAATTAATCTGGCAGGAATATTGACAGTTTGGTCTGAAACTGTGAAACGGCCGGCCCGTGTAGGGAAGCAACCAAACACACTGAAGATGTTGGTCATTAAAAAAAAAGTGCAGGAAAAAGCGAGTCTCTTCACACTGAAAGTTAAAACAGCAGTGAGTTTAGCAGCGGTGGCGGCTCAGAGAGCGGGGTAATTACCCTCCGCCCCCCCGCCGCCACTCTCTGTTGACTCCTCTCAGAACAACACACACTCATTCATTTGAGGATAATGGCCGACAAAGAGATCTTCACAATGAGCTTATTTAACGGAGCAACACGTCGAGGCTGAGCTCTTCTGCTGAGTCATCGTCCTGGAATCCCTCTCCTGTCCACTCGTCCTTCTTGACATTTTGTCTTTTTTAACTATGTTGAAATAAGTCTTGAAATCTTCCTCGGCAAAGTTACATTCCCTGTAATGAACATTTTACGTTATCAGTGTTTAGTCTCTCTAACTCTTGCTTTTCCAACCATCACCTGTGATTTCATGCATGTTTTAATCCCTGCAGACCTGCTTCCTCTCTCCTCACCCTGGACGGCGTGTTTCCTCTCCCTGCAGGTGCTGCTGAGCCGGTCCCCCCCCCCACAACCCCCCCGAAAAGCTCCAGGAGACCTCGGAGTGCGCCGCCCCAAAGCAGCACCTTTAACCTGCGGTAAATTAACTGTGTGCCCACAAACACCCTCCTGACACACGCAGGATATATATTCCTCCCGCGGGGGGCCGCGACTCCCACAGACCGGAGGAGGGGATCCCCCCCCCCCCACCCCCCGCCCCCCCACCCCCCGCGTCAGGGAAACAAATGCCTCTGCTTTCGAGGTGCCGGGGCGCCGTTTGGCTCATCACGGAGTGTAACCGGCAGCCCGTGTCCCCCTGAATTATTAGAGCCGCTCTTGTCAAGCAAACAAATGACTGTGTCTCCGCTCCAAAGGTCACGGCGTCGCGGAGTGAAATCACGGAGCACGCAGTCAATTCCTGGGCGCCGTCCCCCTCTGGAAGGGCCACTTGCTGGAATTTATGGCTGGGCCCTGCACCTATTCTCCTTTGAATAATAGCTATCCCGTAAAAGAAGCCCAGGTCGGTGGCGAACGGGTCTAAAATAGGATACAACGGAACAGGGGGTTGTTTATTGCGGGAGCACAAATACAGGCGAACAGTGACATTTGAATTTATACCCACTTGTTCCTCTTAACTTGAAGAAGCAGCCCCCAAAAAAAATCCCCGATCTGAAAGCTAAAAACGGAGCGCAGGGGAGAGCGGCGCCGCTCCCCCGAGGCCCGGCATGATGAAGCCTCTTGTTTGTGTTTCCTGCTTCGCCATTTGTCCCGCGGTCGATAACAAACCCCGCCGCCGATGCTCCGCCTGGATGTTCAATATCCTGTGGCTGAGCTCCTGCCGCCCCTCGCCAACAGCAAACAGATGTGTGCGGGCGAGTTCAGAGGAGAACCCCCCCCCCACCTGAGCGCCCCCGCTCGCCCTGACCTCACGTTTCCTCCACTTCAATCCCAAAACGCTTCCTGGATGAACGTAGAGAGGAATTCCAGACGTTTGTCATTATTTCACATTCTGCTGCGATGAAGCTTCAACTCAATAAAAACTGCTTTCGGCACAAATCCGCACATGATTCCAGGACCGGTTCGATGAGCTGGTGCTTATCAATGACGTGGACTGGAACTTATTCAATTCTACGTCATTTTTCTTTATTCTCCTGCAGATACAAGAGGCCTGTTTCACCTGAGATCATTTATATGTTCGTATACTTTCATACAAACGTCTAAAAACGTTCGAATAAGATATTCTCAATCTGACTTTTGAAACATTTTGCTTCATGTATGTTTTTGCCTCTAATTTCACCTACAAACGCATTTAGTTTTTCTTCTTCTCTGAACCTCGTTGGATTGTTTTAGAATAAATGTTAAATGTTTCCAGCTCAGTGGAGTTTCAGCAGGTCGCCGCAGTTCGTCACTGAACCCCCTCCTCGTGTCTTTGCAGCTTTGATCCCGACACGTTGGACAGACAGACGGTCCGGCCGTGGCGAGGCGACGGCGAGGCCGCTCGCTGTTTTACGGCCTCGGTTCGGACCGCAGACTTCCTCTCTGACCCCCTTTATGGTCGACGCTCACGGTACGTCTGAACGTGTGTGTGTGTGTGTGTGTGTGTGTGTGTGTGTGTGAGAGAGAGAGAGAGAGAGAGAGAGAGAGAGAGAGAGAGAGAGAGAGACAGAGAGAGAGAGAGAGAGAGAGAGAGAGAGAGAGAGAGAGAGAGAGCGAGAGCTCGTCTGGAACTCAAAGTCTCATACTGAGTCTCTCGGGGGGGGTGGGGGGGGGTAAATAATAAGTCAATAAATAAAATAGCGGTGGAGGAACGCTTGGTGTTGGAGGTCGTCCAAACTCCTCCAGTCAGAGCACATGTTCACACTTTGGTCACAGGCGTGAGCAAATGGTCCAATTTATGACGACGGAGAAGAAAATTTGCACCTTGGAAGGACAGCTGGTGTGTGTGTGTGTGTGTGTGTGTGTGTGTGTGTGTGTGTGTGTGTGTGTGTGTGTGTGTGTGTGTGTGTGTGTGTGTGTGTGTGTGTGTGTGTGTGTGTGTGTGTGTGTGTGTGTGTGTGTGTGTGTGCGCGCGCGCTTCTCACGTCATAAAAACATTCAGGTCGGATTATAAAAGCAGGTTTTAGCGTGACGTTACACGAGAACGAGCAGGTAAACAGAACCAGACGGGAGGAAGAAAAGAAAAGCTGCTCTCACTGACTGGATGATGGAACTTGTGTTTCGTTTCGTTTTTCTATCTCCTCATCATCATCATCATCATCATCATCGTCAGTTCATGGCAGTGAAACGATGCTGCTGTAATTCACCAGACCTTCACCACTTGCAGTCGTGTTTCTGTGAACTGCGCTTTTATTCAAGTCGTTTTTAAGACGGATAATGTGCAGATAAATCATGTGTATTAATATCTACACTCTTTACCGTCATATCATGGTGTCTTTTTAACTTTTTACATGAAGGCCTTGTGGAACTCTGAGATAAACATGATTTCAGAAGCTTCTCCTCCCAATTTATTATCTTTAACGTTCAAATGTAACATTAAACTAATAGACATTCCTGCCGCCAGTCAGTTACTTAATAACGTTCATAACTTGTAGAAATTGTTCACTACGTCGTGGAATTTATCAGACGAAAGCTTTTTTTGGGTGCGACATGATGAAAAACATGCGACTTTATTTGGTTTTTCCAAAATATTCAACCGGCAGAAATGTGAAAAGTAAAAAAAAAAAAGTGAGAGTAACTGTGGAGTTGATATGTTTAATTTCCTCCAGTAAGTTAAAATACCAGTAAAGATGTAAATAGAGGGCGTGTATTTCAACTGGGCACGATAATAAACGTCCTGTTCTGCCCGCCGTGGCCTCAGATTGTTCCGGTTCAGGCTGATCGGAGTCACATGAAGGAGGAAATCAAACGTTGTGGTTTGTGTTCAGAGGCTCCGCCGTCCGTCAGCCTGCGGCGCCGGGGGAAACCGTCAGCGACAGCATGTCACACCTCCACCCCCCCCCCCCCCCCCCCCCACCCCTCCCCTGACCCCGAGGTCTCACTGAGCTCACAGAAAAACGCTGAAGAACGCCACGTGTCCCCGCAGGGACGCCGCATGGCGAAGGGATCGGAGGAGGAGAAGTTTGAGGAGGCACTAATGATAATGGCGACCGCGGGATGTGTCGGCGTGTCGACACGTCCCGGACGGCGCCTCTCCTCTCGCAGCGAGGGGCATCCTTCACATCCCGCACTGATCTGTCGGGCTGGCGCCGCCGCCGCCGCCCCTGCAGGAGTTAATTAACAGACGCTTCAAAGCTCGTCCCGAGGAGGAGCGGCGGCCCCCGGACCTTTGATTTCCGCGCCGTTGCTTGAAACACAAACGCGTTTTCATCATGTGGATCCGCCTCCCTCCGTCCGGGGACGTTCCCGATGTCCTCCTTGACGGGGGGACGTTCAGACAAACTCGCTAAATAAATGTTTGTAGAGGAGGAGGAGGAAGAGGAGGAAGAGGGGGGCCTCCGACATCGTTCGTGACTCCTCGTGTGTTTCGCTGTCAAAATAATGGCCCGGCGCCGTAGCGTGTGCAGCAGCAGCCTGCCGGTGATTAGCAGGTCAGAGAGAAAAGCAAACACAGTAATCCACTTAAAGTCAAACACGCCGGCTCTCAGACAAACTCACCTTCATCCTCCTCTTCCTCACATGAAAAACTAACGCCTGTCATTCTCCCCAAACGGAAACGCGACGCGGCGAAGCTGGACGAGGATCAGCTCAGCTGCTCTGCAGGCTCTTCATCCAGAACATTAACATTAAGAGCTGCTGTTCTCATGGTTTGACGTGAAGGAAAGTTAAATAGTCATTAAAATATGAATAATCATTGGCAGGCAGCTGCAGATTTAATTAAATAGATATTGGCCTTTTATTTTTTAACAAGAAAATACCTTTATTTTTCTTTAGGAGAAGCAAAAATAAAATTTGATGTTACATTTGTGAGGAAACATAAATAAGCTTTTCTAACTGGAATATGTACTGCTTTTGTTCTTAATCTGCTGATTTGATCCTCTAATAGTTGAATTACCGTGTTGTTATTGTTATTATGCACAAGGGTGATTAAAACAGGCCAATATGAACATGCACTAAAATCACCGATAAAAATTATCAACTTGCAGAATTTAGTGAGAAATTTAATTATTGCATGAAAAGAAAAACTGTAAAATAAATAGATCACTTTTTTTTTTTTTTACGCAGAATGAAAAAAGAAAAAGAAAAGTCGCATGAGGCCCAGAAAACCATTTGATTTGAGGGGAATTTCTTCTTTTCTAGTTTCATGAGTGCAGATGAAGGAATTCTGACAGTTTGTTTTTGTTTGGTTTTTTTTTTTTAATGGAGGAAAAGATGTGAACTTCTGATCAGGTGATGCATGATGGGAACCGTCTGTCACCGAACCACCTGTTCCTCAGTGTGTGTGTGTGTGTGTGTGTGTGTGTGTGTGTGTGTGTGTGTGTGTGTGTGTGTGTGTGTGTGTGTGTGTGTGTGTGTGTGTGTGTGTGTGTGTGTGTGTGTGTGTGTGTGTGTGTGTGTGTCCTTCTTTTCTCCACTAAAACCCACAAGGCCCCGGGGCCACACGGCGTAATTGGTGTGGACTTGTTGTTTTGTGGATAAGAGACTTTTGAGTCGTCACAGCAGGGAGGTTTTTTTGTTTGTTTTTTTACTTCCAATTCACATTTATCGCCCTGCCAGTCGCCCGCATGCCAGACCCCTTTCTGTCTTTCTCCCTCCATCACTGCGTCCAGTTGGCCGGCGGTTAGAAAATCCCGCAGCAGAGTCAGAGTAGAAAGTGTGAAGGTGCCGGTGAGGCGAGGCAGGATGAAAGTGACATCCCCATCACAGGTTTGGGAAGCCCCCCCCCCCCCCCCATGTCATCCTGAATAATGTGAAGGGCCCCATTATTTCTTCACATCTTTTCAGTCGCCCCCTCCTCCTCCTCCTCCCTTCTGCCCCCTGACTGCTGGAACTCCTCATTCTGCACAATAGCTAATGCACTAAAACTTTTTTTTCTGATGCAAATGAACGCAAGCAGCCATTCAGCGTTGGGGAGAAAAATGAAACGGGGGGAACCAGCCCACGTTCAGCCGCTTGGTTATTAAAAGAAGGTGCAAGGATTTTACACAAGGACATTTTTCTGCAGCTTTACTTTCACACACAAAAAAACCCAAAACATTTGTCATTAATAAAATAATCAAAAATAGACTTTAAATTGTACAAAGTGTGACTGTCGGAGGCTTATGGGCCTCCTGCTTGAAATTGCTGGACATTTAGGATGATGTGTAATAAAGTCCTGAGAAGTCTGCAGCTTTACGAGACAGCTTCTTAAATATCAGGTTGCAAATTCCTGGAATTCCAGGGTCAATGTAAACCCCAAATAACCCGAAATAACTGTTTCCTGGACTCTTTTTAAACTCAACAGGGAGAGTTTGGTTCTAAAAGCGGCTGTTTTTATTTTTTATTTCTTGTTTCATGAAGGACTTATGAGGGTAGATTTCTGCGGAGTGCTTAAAGGGATGTTGGGTGGAAAGTAGTGCCACAGCAAGTTAGGTTAGCGGATGATCCCAACGCACGGAGAAAAAGTTATTAAAGCGTCTTAAAAATGCGCAGAAAGGCGCCGCGGCAGCGCGCGAGCACATGGCCAACTCACCCAGTGTCCTCCTCCTCCTCCTCCTCCGGCTCCTTCTTCACGCTGCTCCGCGCAAACTTTCTGCGGGTGTGAGGAAACGTGAAGATTGAAATCCCATCTGCGGGGACGCGCGGAGTTTTTTTTTGTTTGTTTTTTTTATTATTATTTTATTCCCAGAGAGGCGCAGCGCAGCGCAGCGCGCGTCCGCGTGTCTCGTCCGCCGTGCGGGTCTGGACCGACTGCGGGATGCTGCGCAGCGTGCGGGACTTCAGGATGCGCCGTTCTTCACCTCCTCTCTCCGCACTTCTCTTCTCCTCCTCCTCCTCCTCTTCTCTCAGACCCCCCCTCTCCCCCTCCCTCCCCCCGGACCAACCTCTCCAACCAGCGCGTAAAACTGCGCAGCAGCAACTCAGTTTAAAGATTCATAACGAGGCCGCAAAACGCGATCAGCATCGATTAAATCCATCGATTGTCTGTTTATAGGAAACGTCGCAGCTCATTTGTCGTCGGTCTCTTTATTCCCCGGCTTTATTAAGTCGTTATTAATCATGGTTCAAAATCCAATCAACTTTTCTTTCCGCACGTGAAACTTTTTTTTCGTGCCGTTTTCAAATGTTGTAAAGGCACAAACAATTTTTTACACGTTTGAAGAGTCTTTAAATTAAACATAATGCCCAACTGCTGTGTTCTGGACCTCTGCTTTCTCACCGTGTCTCCCAGCCGGTGCGGAGGTTTTAATTCCCAAACCTCTGGACGCGCAAGGAGCCTGCTTTTTTAATTTAGGGTCGTTTTTCACTAATACAAGCTCTATTAAGCGCCAAATACATGCTCTACTAAATCGATATTTATCTTATTTTATAATATTTCTGTCTTGTGTTTTAGAACGCAGTTATGCTTATTTGAAATCTGTACAAATATTAATTTATAATATGAACCCGTTCATAATCAGTTTCATTATTGCTCCGGTGTCGTCATTTGAAGATTATTTCCGGTTATTCAACTGAACAGTGTAATAAAATTACACAACTGAAAACTATTATAAACGTCAAAATATATATTTAATATGAGAATTCAAATCGGAAATCAAATGATAATTCAGTAATATTTCTACATTCATGGACACAAGAGAACAGTACACATGTGTAGTGACATGATGTATGTTGTATTCAGTCTTAGTTCCGGTGATGTGAAGAGAAGTTAAATAACTTTAATCCCGGATTGAAAAGCTTTTGTCTCCCAGCTTCAGAGGCCGACTCGTTAACTTTAATGGAACACTGACATCTAGCGGTGGTTTATAAGAATTGCGACGATTAGATCGTTCAGGTTCGACAGAAAAACATTTGTATTTTAGAAGTTCTTTGATACTTAACTTGAACGTTATTGGGCATTCAAGGACTGATTTTATCCAAACACTGACACCTACTGGCCGGTTGTGTGTGTTGCAACCTTTACGTTGTGAGGGAAACGAGCCTCTTCAGTCTCAGTGGGATTAGAAAAACTGTGAAAGTTTGGATTAAAGCTGCAGATTTGGTGGAAAGTTCACATGTGACTAAACACCTTGTCTTGTTTGTTCCTCCAGAGTCGGGAGGCGGAGGGACGTCTCAGGTCAGTCTGAACGACACACGAGGACAAACACCACATCCACATGACGTTTTTCAAGCAAAACTTTAAATTGAGAGCCGTTAATCACATCAGATCGTACAAATCTACCCTATAAAGTCCAATAATATACAGCATGTAAGCGAATGGCCTCAGTAAACAATATTTTACTTATTTTTCAAGTGACATGCAAATCAGAAGTGATCAGAAAATTTTATTTCAAATTTCATTTGTTCTGGATTTATACTCATCGTCACAAAAAGTCCATGACCGATCTGTTCTTCAATTCCATTGATGAAGATATTCTAAAACCAGTCTTAAACTAGTCTAAAACCAGTCTGAAACTAGTCTAAAACCAGTCTGAAACTAGTCTAAAACCAGTCTGAAACTAGTCTAAAACCAGTCTGAAACTAGCCTGAAACCAGTCGGAAACTAGCCTGAAACCAGTCTTAAACTAGTCTAAAACCAGTCTTAAACTAGTCTAAAACCAGTCTGAACCTAGCCTGAAACCAGTCTGAAACTAGTCTAAAACCAGTCTTAAACTAGTCTAAAACCAGTCTGAAACTAGTCTAAAACCAGTCTGAAACTAGTCTAAAACCAGTCTGAAACTAGTCTAAAACCAGTCTGAAACTAGTCTAAAACCAGTCTGAAACTAGTCTAAAACCAGTCTGAAACTAGCCTGAAACCAGTCTGAAACTAGTCTAAAACCAGTCTTAAACTAGTCTAAAACCAGTCTGAAACTAGTCTAAAACCAGTCTGAAACTAGTCTAAAACCAGTCTGAACCTAGCCTGAAACCAGTCTGAAACTAGCCTAAAACCAGTCTGAAACTAGCCTGAAACCAGTCTGAAACTAGTCTAAAACCAGTCTGAAACTAGCCTGAAACCAGTCTGAAACTAGCCTGAAACCAGTCTGAAACTAGTCTAAAACCAGTCTGAAACTAATGTAGAACGAGTCTGAAACTATTAGGAAGCTAGTCTAAAACTAGTCTAAAACCAGTCTTCTTACCTTCTTACTTACTTGCTGACTTACTGACTGACTTACCTTCTGACTTACTGACTGACTTACATACTGATTGACTGACTTACTGACTGGCTGACTTACTTACTGACTGACTTACATACTGATTGACTGACTTACTTATTGGCTGACTTGCTTACTGACTGACTTACATACTGATTGACTGACTTACTTACTGACTGACTTACTTACTGACTGACTTACATACTGATTGACTGACTTACTTACTGGCTGACTTACTTATTGGCTGACTTGCTTACTGACTGACTTACATACTGATTGACTGACTTACTTACATACTGATTGACTGACTTACTTACTGGCTGACTTACTTACTGACTGACTTACTTATTGGCTGACTTATTTACTGACTGACTTACATACTGATTGACTGACTTACTTACTGACTGACTTACATACTGATTGACTGACTTACTTACTGACTGACTTACTGACTTACTTACTGGCTGACTTACTTACCTTCTTACTTACTTACTGACTGACTGACTGACTTACCTTCTTACTTACTGACTGACTGACTTACCTTCTTACTTACTTGCTGACTTACTGACTGACTTACCTTCTGACTGACTGACTGACTTACATACTGATTGACTGACTTACTTACTGGCTGACTTACTTATTGGCTGACTTATTTACTGACTGACTTACATACTGATTGACTGACTTACTTACTGACTGACTTACCTTCGTACTTACTGACTGACTGACTTGCCCTCTTACTTACTTACAGTAAACTATTTTCTTAAAAAAAAGGGTTGACTTTGGTCAAGCTTGGCATGTAATTAGAATATAAAATAAAGCAGATGTGATTTTTCCCTGCATTTTCAATAGTTAGCTCGTCTTAATATGATATAACATAATATTATATAATATAATAATGAGGCTGAAACTTTTCCAGAGGACTGCCGAAGGTGACGGGCAGAGAAACGTGGACCCAGAGACTCAGCACACCGTTATACATGCAGGTGTGTGTGTGTGTGTGTGTGTGTGTGTGTGTGTGTGTGTGTGTGTGTGTGTGTGTGTGTGTGTGTGTGTGTGTGTGTGTGTGTGTGTGTGTGTGTGTGTGTGTGAGAGACAGACAGCCATGTACAATAAAGTATACTGTAGCTTTCCCTGTCTTTTAAATCAATCTTCTTGAAAAGTTTAGTCTATAAGTCGTCCAAAATCGAGTAGGAAGCTAGTCGAAAGTCTCGTCTGAAACTAGCCTGAGACTAATATTAAATCAAGTCTGAGACTAAAGTGTAAAATCAGCCTTCAGCTGGTCTAAAACAAGTATTTCATTGTGTTTACTTGTACTTGACAATATGAAAGGTGAAGATTTGAGGCTGTAACTAATTTCTTTGTTCTTTTTGAACCTCCAGCTGCTGAAACGTCTCCTGATGGACGACCTTGGACACTCCATCAGTGCTGAGCCTACAAAGTCAATAATGAAGTAAGGAAATAAGCTTTTTCTTCTCACATTCTCACTGATGGAGGCATCGACGTCATTCACACTTTAAATGTGACACTTGAAGGTGAATCTCGACTCACAAGCGTGAAATGAGTCTAAAATCAAGCCTAAAGTGTGAAACAAGTGGTTCATTGTTTCACTTGTTGACCTTGATAATAATCAAGGTTAAAGATCATTGGCTGCAACTATTGATCTTCCTTTTTCAAAGTACAACACCAAGACTCCACATTTGACCTTTTTAAAGTGTTTTGATCTTGTTTTTCAACATCTTGTGACAGAATGATGTAACTGCAGACAAACATGTGGTAAACTTATCAATTAATACTTTGATACCTTGATAAATACATGTGGAAATGTAGAATAAAGCAAAAACAAAAGAAAAGGTGCATCAATGAAGACAAAATATCCTTATTCCCAACATATTTGAATTATTTACTTTATTTTGGAAGTATTGAAGGATTCATAAAACATTTCAGCATTAATTCTCATTTGCAGCCTTTAAAACAAACAGAACAGCAATTTGATCAGTTTAGCATTTGAACTTTTTCTTGTGGTTTTGTCAGTTTTTTTCTCTTTCGCCTTTTTAGTAATTGTATTTCTTTTTTCTTCACAGCTGCTGTGACAGAGGAGAAACTCTGGTTTCAGTTTAAAAAGGTAAGAATTAAAAAATGTGAAAGTACGTAATTGGCTAAATTCCTGTCGTTTTTCTTTGTCCTGCAGCTTCTTGTGTTGTTATGTTTGTAACGAGCCACCAGGACTGTGTCTCCTCCTTGTGGCACAATCATGTCACTGCATTTATTGACCCGTTTCCACATTTATTTTGGAGGAAACTTTGTTTTTTGTTTTTAAATATATTGTAAATTGTTATTGGAAATACTCTAGTTTGACTTTAGGAATTAAATAATGTGAAAGTAAACTATATAATTGACTGAATTCATTATTTCTTGGTCCTGCAGCTTCTTGTGTTGTTATGTTTGTAAGGAGCCACCAGGTGGCGCCACAGAAGATGTGTTTCTGAAAGTGTTGTTTGTGTCCAGGTTGATGGCGCCACCATGTGGTGTGACGGTGGAGCAGCAAACAACGTCCAGCCTTCCCTCCAGAGTGGAACATGTGGTGATGAACTGCAGTCTTCTGTCTTGACTCCTCCCACTGTTCCACTTCCCTCCAGAGGGCGAGTGGAACAGTGGGAGGAGTCAAGACAGAAGACTGCAGTTCATGACCACACCCACTGAAGAGCTGCACTTTTTGGGGGTTAATTTTATAAAAAAAAAATTATAACTTTGTTCAGCATAACCCTCTGTCCTCCCTGGGGAAGGGCTGGACGGGAACCGCCACACCCACCGAAGTGTTTTGCCAGCCCTTCCCCCTCCACCCCTCCTTCTCCACCTGCCTGCCTCCCTCTCTCCTCCCTCCCTACCCCCCCAGAAGACTTTTCCCACCCTGCCCCCCCCAACCTGACCCTCCTGACCTCAGCCTGTAGTCTGAACCCCTCTAGTGAAGTGAACTGGTGTGAGGAGGACTTGAACCTCCGTCAGTCTGCAGCACCAAAGCGTGTCTGACAGACTGAACCACTGCACCACCATGTGTTCTGCTTCTCCTGCTTCTTCTTCAGCTTCTGTCTCTACTTTTTTTTTTTTTTTTTAGCCTCGTTGGTGGCGAATGTAAGGATAAATGGAACCCGAGCAGAATGTCCAGTGTGGCTGGTTGGCTCAGTGAGGAGGACCAGTGCCTTGCATGTGGGAGACCTGGGTTCAAGTCCCAGTGAGGGTGAAACTCCAAGGAGACATAAAAGTTCCTGCAGGTGAGAAAGAGAGTTATATTAACTCTTAATTCAACTTATGTGAAAATTTTCAATAAAAGCCCCGGACCGGACAACTCCTAATCTCCCTACTCTTCTTTTATTAGTCCCTCTTTCTTCCACCTTGACATTCCTACGGATTATTTTTAGACAATTTTAGACTCCGCCTCTTCTTAATTATCAGTCCCTCCCTCAAGATTGAGTGTCCTTAACTTATACGATCTAAAGGGGACCTACCCCGCCTCTCCTCAACACTTGATTTTGATGTCAAGGCTCTCTGTTCTCCTGACGGTTCCCTGACCAGGATTTGAACCTTGTCTAGTTGGTACCTAAGCACTCCACGTGCGAAGGTTTATCATGTGAGCTGTCCGGCCACCTGGGATCCTGCAGTCCTTCTCACCTTTATACTCACTGCTTCTACTGAAACACTCAAGCAATAAGTTAAAGAGACACAAGTCCTTGAGGAGGAATTGAACCCACGTCTGCTGCACCAAGAGCAGCATTGTTCCTCACTGAGCTAAAGACCCTGAAGTCAAGTCTTGGACTCCTTCACCTTTATACTGACATGTATTGAAAACTGTTCTACAAAGAGACGAGAAGAATGAATTAAGTACAAGTTCCAATGTCAGATTCCACTTAATACACACTTTAATGGAGAAAGAAACACATAACATAGAACATATAGAAGTAAGGTCTCCACTGACCAGGACTAGAACCACCAACCTTCTACTCCAATGACAGTGGTTCTTCTCACTGAGCTAAACAACTTGGAGGTCTGGACCTCGACGGTTCAGCCTTTGTGCTCAAGGGTTGAGGAAACAAGACCAAACACCTTGGTGTGGAAGACTTCACCTTAACACACCTCACCCCCCCACACCACACCACACCTTACCTGGTGGGGGGGGGGGGGGGGGTGTGAGGTGAGGTGGGTGGGGGGGATGAGGTGGGGTATGGGGGGGTGGTGAGGTGAGGTGAGGTGAGGTGGGGGGGTGAGGTGAAGTGTGGTGTGGGGGGGGTGGGGTGAGGTGTGGTGTGGGGGGGGGGGGTGGGGTGAGGTGACACAACCCACCCCACCTAACCCCCCCCCCCCCACACAGGTGAGGTGTGGTGGGGGGGGTGAGGTGAGGTGGGTGGGGGGATGAGGTGGGGTATGGGGGGGTGGTGAGGTGGGGGGGGTGAGGTGAGGTGAGGTGAGGTGAGGTGGGGTGTGGTGAGGTGACACAACCCACCCCACCTCACCACCCCCCCCCCCCCCCCACACACACACAGGTGAGGTGTGGTGGGGGGGGGGGGGGGTGAGGTGAGGTGAGGTGAAGCGAGGTGGGGTGGGGGGGGTGGGGTGAGGTGTGGTGTGGGGGGGGGGTGAGGTGTGTTAAGGTGAAGTCTTCCACACCAAGGTGTTTGGTCTTGTTTCCTCAACCCTTGAGCACAAAGGCTGAACCGTCGAGGTCCAGACCTCCAAGTTGTTTAGCTCAGTGAGAAGAACCACTGTCATTGGAGTAGAAGGTTGGTGGTTCTAGTCCTGGTCAGTGGAGACCTTACTTCTATATGTTCTATGTTATGTGTTTCTTTCTCCATTAAAGTGTGTATTAAGTGGAATCTGACATTGGAACTTGTACTTAATTCATTCTTCTCGTCTCTTTGTAGAACAGTTTTCAATACATGTCAGTATAAAGGTGAAGGAGTCCAAGACTTGACTTCAGGGTCTTTAGCTCAGTGAGGAACAAAGCTGCTCTTGGTGCAGCAGACGTGGGTTCAATTCCTCCTCAAGGACTTGTGTGTCTTTAACTTATTGCTTGAGTGTTTCAGTAGAAGCAGTGAGTATAAAGGTGAGAACGACTGCAGGATCCCAGGTGGCCGGACAGCTCACATGATAAACCTTCGCACGTGGAGTGCTTAGGTACCAACTAGACAAGGTTCAAATCCTGGTCAGGGAACCGTCAGGAGAACAGAGAGCCTTGACATCAAAATCAAGTGTTGAGGAGAGGCGGGGTAGGTCCCCTTTAGATCGTATAAGTTAAGGACACTCAATCTTGAGGGAGGGACTGATAATTAAGAAGAGGCGGAGTCTAAAATAGTCAAAAAATAAGCCGTAGGAATGTCAAGGTGGAAGAAAGAGGGACTAATAAAAGAAGAGTAGGGAGATTAGGAGTTGTCCGGTCCGGGGCTTTTATTGAAAATTTTCACATAAGTTGAATTAAGAGTTAATATAACTCTCTTTCTCACCTGCAGGAACTTTTATGTCTCCTTGGAGTTTCACCCTCACTGGGACTTGAACCCAGGTCTCCCACATGCAAGGCACTGGTCCTCCTCACTGAGCCAACCAGCCACACTGGACATTCTGCTCGGGTTCCATTTATCCTTACATTCGCCACCAACGAGGCTAAAAAAAAAAAAAAAAAGTAGAGACAGAAGCTGAAGAAGAAGCAGGAGGAGCAGAACACATGGTGGTGCAGTGGTTCAGTCTGTCAGACACACTTTGGTGCTGCAGACTGACGGAGGTTCAAGTCCTCCTCACACCAGTTCACTTCACTAGAGGGGTTCAGACTACAGGCTGAGGTCAGGAGGGTCAGGTTGGGGGGGGCAGGGTGGGAAAAGTCTTCTGGGGGGGTAGGGAGGGAGGAGAGAGGGAGGCAGGCAGGTGGAGAAGGAGGGGTGGAGGGGGAAGGGCTGGCAAAACACTTCGGTGGGTGTGGCGGTTCCCGTCCAGCCCTTCCCCAGGGAGGACAGAGGGTTATGCTGAACAAAGTTATAATTTTTTTTTTATAAAATTAACCCCCAAAAAGTGCAGCTCTTCAGTGGGTGTGGTCATGAACTGCAGTCTTCTGTCTTGACTCCTCCCACTGTTCCACTCGCCCTCTGGAGGGAAGTGGAACAGTGGGAGGAGTCAAGACAGAAGACTGCAGTTCATCACCACATGTTCCACTCTGGAGGGAAGGCTGGACGTTGTTTGCTGCTCCACCGTCACACCACATGGTGGCGCCATCAACCTGGACACAAACAACACTTTCAGAAACACATCTTCTGTGGCGCCACCTGGTGGCTCCTTACAAACATAACAACACAAGAAGCTGCAGGACCAAGAAATAATGAATTCAGTCAATTATATAGTTTACTTTCACATTATTTAATTCCTAAAGTCAAACTAGAGTATTTCCAATAACAATTTACAATATATTTAAAAACAAAAAACAAAGTTTCCTCCAAAATAAATGTGGAAACGGGTCAATAAATGCAGTGACATGATTGTGCCACAAGGAGGAGACACAGTCCTGGTGGCTCGTTACAAACATAACAACACAAGAAGCTGCAGGACAAAGAAAAACGACAGGAATTTAGCCAATTACGTACTTTCACATTTTTTAATTCTTACCTTTTTAAACTGAAACCAGAGTTTCTCCTCTGTCACAGCAGCTGTGAAGAAAAAAGAAATACAATTACTAAAAAGGCGAAAGAGAAAAAAACTGACAAAACCACAAGAAAAAGTTCAAATGCTAAACTGATCAAATTGCTGTTCTGTTTGTTTTAAAGGCTGCAAATGAGAATTAATGCTGAAATGTTTTATGAATCCTTCAATACTTCCAAAATAAAGGAAATAATTCAAATATGTTGGGAATAAGGATATTTTGTCTTCATTGATGCACCTTTTCAATTGTTTTTGCTTTATTCTACATTTCCACATGTATTTATCAAGGTATCAAAGTATTAATTGATAAGTTTACCACATGTTTGTCTGCAGTTACATCATTCTGTCACAAGATGTTGAAAAACAAGATCAAAACACTTTAAAAAGGTCAAATGTGGAGTCTTGGTGTTGTACTTTGAAAAAGGAAGATCAATAGTTGCAGCCAATGATCTTTAACCTTGATTATTATCAAGGTCAACAAGTGAAACAATGAACCACTTGTTTCACACTTTAGGTTTGATTTTAGACTCATTTCACGCTTGTGAGTCGAGATTCACCTTCAAGTGTCACATTTAAAGTGTGAATGACGTCGATGCCTCCATCAGTGAGAATGTGAGAAGAAAAAGCTTATTTCCTTACTTCATTATTGACTTTGTAGGCTCAGCACTGATGGAGTGTCCAAGGTCGTCCATCAGGAGACGTTTCAGCAGCTGGAGGTTCAAAAAGAACAAAGAAATTAGTTACAGCCTCAAATCTTCACCTTTCATATTGTCAAGTACAAGTAAACACAATGAAATACTTGTTTTAGACCAGCTGAAGGCTGATTTTACACTTTAGTCTCAGACTTGATTTAATATTAGTCTCAGGCTAGTTTCAGACGAGACTTTCGACTAGCTTCCTACTCGATTTTGGACGACTTATAGACTAAACTTTTCAAGAAGATTGATTTAAAAGACAGGGAAAGCTACAGTATACTTTATTGTACATGGCTGTCTGTCTCTCACACACACACACACACACACACACACACACACACACACACACACACACACACACACACACACACACACCTGCATGTATAACGGTGTGCTGAGTCTCTGGGTCCACGTTTCTCTGCCCGTCACCTTCGGCAGTCCTCTGGAAAAGTTTCAGCCTCATTATTATATTATATAATATTATGTTATATCATATTAAGACGAGCTAACTATTGAAAATGCAGGGAAAAATCACATCTGCTTTATTTTATATTCTAATTACATGCCAAGCTTGACCAAAGTCAACCCTTTTTTTTAAGAAAATAGTTTACTGTAAGTAAGTAAGAGGGCAAGTCAGTCAGTCAGTAAGTACGAAGGTAAGTCAGTCAGTAAGTAAGTCAGTCAATCAGTATGTAAGTCAGTCAGTAAATAAGTCAGTCAGTCAGTATGTAAGTCAGTCAGTAAGTAAGTAAGTCAGTCAATCAGTATGTAAATCAGTCATTATGTAAGTCAGCCAGTAAGTAAGTCAGTCAGTATGTAAGTCAGTCAGTAAGTAAGTCAGCCAGTAAGTAAGTCAGCCAGTAAGTAAGTCAGCCAATCAGTAGGTAAGTCAGTCAGTAAGTAAGTCAGTCAGTAAGTAAGTAAGTCAGTCAATCAGTATGTAAATCAGTCATTATGTAAGTCAGTCAGTAAGTAAGTCAGCCAGTAAGTAAGTCAGTCAGTATGTAAGTCAGTCAGTAAGTAAGTCAGCCAGTAAGTAAGTCAGTCAGTAAGTAAGTCAGTCAATCAGTATGTAAGTCAGTCAGTAAGTAAGTCAGCCAGTAAGTAAGTCAGCCAATCAGTAGGTAAGTCAGTCAGTAAGTAAGTCAGTCAATCAGTAAGTAAGTCAGCCAATCAGTATGTAAGTCAGTCAGTAAGTAAGTCAGCCAATAAGTAAGTCAGTCAGTCAGTAAGTAAGTCAGTCAATCAGTAAGTAAGAAGGCAAAAAGGTAAGTAAGAACGTAAGTCAGTCAGCCAGTAAGTAAGTCAGTCAATCACTATGTAAGTCAGTCAGTAAGTAAGTCAGCCAGTAAGTAAGTCAGCCAGTAAGTAAGTCAGCCAATCAGTAGGTAAGTCAGTCAGTAAGTAAGTCAGTCAATCAGTAAGTAAGTCAGCCAATCAGTATGTAAGTCAGTCAGTAAGTAAGTCAGCCAATAAGTAAGTCAGTCAGTAAGTAAGTCAGTCAATCAGTAAGTAAGAAGGCAAAAAGGTAAGTAAGAAGGTAAGTCAGTCAGCCAGTAAGTAAGTCAGTCAATCAGTATGTAAGTCAGTCAGTAAGTAAGTCAGCCAGTAAGTAAGTCAGTCAATCAGTAAGTAAGTCAGCCAATCAGTATGTAAGTCAGTCAGTAAGTAAGTCAGCCAATAAGTAAGTCAGTCAGTAAGTCAGTCAATCAGTAAGTAAGTCAGCCAATCAGTATGTAAGTCAGTCAGTAAGTCAGTCAATCAGTAAGTAAGTCAGCCAGTAAGTAAGTCAGCCAATCAGTATGTAAGTCAGTCAGTAAGTAAGTCAGCCAATAAGTAAGTCAGTCAGTAAGTAAGTCAGTCAATCAGTATGTAAATCAGTATGTAAGTCAGTCAGTAAGTCAGCCAGTAAGTAAGTCAGCCAATCAGTATGTAAGTCAGTCAGTAAGTAAGTCAGCCAATAAGTAAGTCAGTCAGTAAGTAAGTCAATCAGTATGTAAATCAGTATGTAAGTCAGTCAGTAAGTCAGCAAGTAAGTAAGAAGGCAAAAAGGTAAGTAAGAAGGTAAGTCAGTCAGTCAGTAAGTAAGTCAGCCAGTAAGTAAGTCAGTCAATCAGCATGTAAGTCAGTCAGTAAGTAAGTAAGTCACCCAATAAGTAAGTCAGTCAGTAAGTAAGTCAGTCAATCAGTATGTAAGTCAGTCAGCAAGTAAGTAAGTCACCCAATAAGTAAGTCAGTCAGTAAGTAAGTCAGTCAATCAGTATGTAAGTCAGTCAGCAAGTAAGTAAGTCACCCAATAAGTAAGTCACCCAATAAGTAAGTCAGTCAGTAAGTAAGTCAGTCAATCAGTATGTAAGTCAGTCAATCAGTATGTAAGTCAGCCAGTAAGTAAGTCAGCCAATCAGTAGGTAAGTCAGTCAGTAAGTAAGTCAGTCAGTAAGTAAGTAAGTCAGTAAGTAAGTAAGTCAGTCAATCAGTATGTAAATCAGTCATTATGTAAGTCAGTCAGTAAGTAAGTCAGCCAGTAAGTAAGTCAGTCAGTATGTAAGTCAGTCAGTAAGTAAGTCAGCCAGTAAGTAAGTCAGTCAGTAAGTAAGTCAGTCAATCAGTATGTAAGTCAGTCAGTAAGTAAGTCAGCCAGTAAGTAAGTCAGCCAATCAGTAGGTAAGTCAGTCAGTAAGTAAGTCAGTCAATCAGTAAGTAAGTCAGCCAATCAGTATGTAAGTCAGTCAGTAAGTAAGTCAGCCAATAAGTAAGTCAGTCAGTCAGTAAGTAAGTCAGTCAATCAGTAAGTAAGAAGGCAAAAAGGTAAGTAAGAAGGTAAGTCAGTCAGCCAGTAAGTAAGTCAGTCAATCAGTATGTAAGTCAGCCAGTAAGTAAGTCAGCCAGTAAGTAAGTCAGCCAATCAGTAGGTAAGTCAGTCAGTAAGTAAGTCAGTCAATCAGTAAGTAAGTCAGCCAATCAGTATGTAAGTCAGTCAGTAAGTAAGTCAGCCAATAAGTAAGTCAGTCAGTAAGTAAGTCAGTCAATCAGTAAGTAAGAAGGCAAAAAGGTAAGTAAGAAGGTAAGTCAGTCAGCCAGTAAGTAAGTCAGTCAATCAGTATGTAAGTCAGTCAGTAAGTAAGTCAGCCAGTAAGTAAGTCAGTCAATCAGTAAGTAAGTCAGCCAATCAGTATGTAAGTCAGTCAGTAAGTAAGTCAGCCAATAAGTAAGTCAGTCAGTAAGTCAGTCAATCAGTAAGTAAGTCAGCCAATCAGTATGTAAGTCAGTCAGTAAGTCAGTCAATCAGTAAGTAAGTCAGCCAGTAAGTAAGTCAGCCAATCAGTATGTAAGTCAGTCAGTAAGTAAGTCAGCCAATAAGTAAGTCAGTCAGTAAGTAAGTCAATCAGTATGTAAATCAGTATGTAAGTCAGTCAGTAAGTCAGCAAGTAAGTAAGAAGGCAAAAAGGTAAGTAAGAAGGTAAGTCAGTCAGTCAGTAAGTAAGTCAGCCAGTAAGTAAGTCAGTCAATCAGCATGTAAGTCAGTCAGTAAGTAAGTAAGTCACCCAATAAGTAAGTCAGTCAGTAAGTAAGTCAGTCAATCAGTATGTAAGTCAGTCAGCAAGTAAGTAAGTCACCCAATAAGTAAGTCAATCAGTATGTAAGTCAGTCAGTAAGTAAGTCAGTCAATCAGTATGTAAGTCAGTCAATCAGTATGTAAGTCAGTCAGTAAGTAAGTCAGTCAATCAGTATGTAAGTCAGTCAGTAAGTAAGTCAGTCAATCAGTATGTAAGTCAGTCAGTAAGTAAGTAAGTCACCCAATAAGTAAGTCAGTCAGTAAGTCAGTCAGTCAGTCAGTAAGTCAGCAAGTAAGTAAGAAGGTAAGTCAGCCTTACTGACCAAGCCATTAAAAGGCTTAGTCACCTCACTAAGCCTTTTAATAGCCTTACTATAGTCTTACCATCATTTCTGACCCATTTCCATCACTTTCCCAATTTTTCATATTTTACCTTATTATGCCTTGCCTTATGGTTTGTTTTTTTTGGGACCAATTTCCATCACCTTCCCAAACTATGTTATTTTCACCTCCTTTGGACTTTTAATAGCCTTACTATAGCCTTACATTTTTTTCAGACCAATTTCCATCACCTTACAATTTATCAAACGAACCCACAAAGTGCAGCTCTTCAGTGGGCGTGGTCACGAACTGCAGTCTCTGTCTTGACTCCTCCCACTGTTCCACTCTGGAGGGAAGGCTGGACGTTGTTTGCTGCTCCACCGTCACACCACATGGTGACGTCACTCAGGAACCTGGACACACAAACAACTCTTTCAGAAAACACTCAGGTTTCATCACAGCGCCTCAGGCGCCATCTGGTGGCTCAGTACAAACATAACAAGACAAGAAGCTGCAGGACCAAGAAAGAATGAATTCAGTCAATAATCTACTTTCACATTCTGGTGTTACTTTTTGTTTTTCATATTGTTTGACCTCGTCACATATTTGACCTGGTATTTAGTCCAGTTGCTGGTTAAATCAACACTTTGGAGATCAACCTTTAAATTCACTACATTTCATTAATCATTGTTGACTTCTTATTTGGAATATTTTACCTTCATTGTGAACATATTTTATTTTACATACATTTCTTTGTATTGGTTCAGTTATGAGCTTTTTAATAAAGGAATGTTTGTTCCACAACTCATCAGGTGTTATTTGGTTCTTTCAATATCAACTGGTCCTTCAGTTTGACCTCTTGACCTCTGGACAGTGGACGCTGTCTTCAGGGGAACTCGTCCTCAGACTCCAACATCACAGGTTTTACTAAACAACATTTTACCACTTTCATTTCACTAGAAACACAAAACTTCACCTGACCTGTAACACAACAGGACAACAGGAAGCACCGACGGTGTTTCACTGAAGAGAATTGTTGAAACAAACAACCTGGACTTTACTTTCTCACAATATGATTTACAACCATCGACCCTGAAAATAACTTCTTTACTGGAGCGATTAATGATTGTCAATATTACACTGAGGTTCTTTACAATAGTAAACTTAAGAATTCTCTGTAATCCACTTCAATAGTCGGAGCCTCTATGCAAACTTTGGCCACATCAAGAGCTTCTTAAAACAGTTTTCAAAACCATCAATGCAATTTGAATAACAGAACATGGATTCATGATGACAGAGAAATAGAATTTTCTATTGATGGTTTGAACAGAAGAAATGAGCCTGGTGGGGTGGAGCTTTGTTTATACATCAAATTAGAGTTACAAAGTGATGGAAACAAGAGAAATATTGTGGTAAGTTGTATTTATAGAACACCTGGCTCTGATCCAGATGTTTTTTCTAATTGGATGCAGGAACACTTTTCAGTTTGAAATCAGAAAGTCGTGTTTGTGGGGGAGATTTTAACCTCGACCTGTTAAACCCAAATAAACCCTTTCTAAATACTAAATACTTCATTCAGTATCGGTGTTTCCTCTCATAACTAAACCAGTAGAACAACAACCCATAGTGCTACTTTGACTGATCACATTTCCTCTCATGAAACAGAATGTGATCCAGTCAGCAGATTAATGATCACTGAATCAAAAAACAAGTATTGGTTTAGAAGGTACAAACAGAGAAAACTATTGATGCATTTAAAAAGGAGCTATTAACTCAGAGAGAATGAAACTAATAGATGATGAGTTTGTACAAGTATTCCAAAAAGTATCTGATCAAAACTGCCCAATGAAAAAATACTGTCTAAACAGAAAGTGTAAAGAAAACCCATGGATGTCTAAAGGAGTGTTGAATGTATCCAGGAAACAAAATTCCCTTTACAAAATATTTATAAATAATAGATTTATGACTTAATAAGCTGGAACATGATGGGATCAGGGTGCAGCTCTACAGTTGCTCACCACTTACTTCAAAAGTAGAAAACAAGGTGTGAAAATGGGTGATAATCAGTGGAGTTTCGACAAAGTGTGTGTGGAGCACCTCAAGGCTCCATTCTGGGCCCTAAACTGTTTCACATGTACATAAACCACATTTGTAAAACTTCTCAAATTCTTAGATTATCTTGTTTGCAGACGATACAAATATTTTTGCATCAGGAGACGATTTAAAACAACTTGTGTCAAATTGTTAACTTGGAACTCAAGAGTGTCAACAAGTTGGTTCAAACTAAACAAACTATCTCTAAATCTGAGTAAAAGAAAAATGATGATATTCAGCAACTGTAATTCCACTGCTCAGGAAGCAGTTCAGATAGAGGAGTTGTTATAGAGCGGCTGCAGGAAATCACATCCCTTGGAGTTTTTATTCATGATAGAATTACTGGGAAATCTCACATTAAATATATATGTATGAAGATTTCAAGAAGCATTGCAGCAAAAGCAAAGCACATTTTAAATCTCAAAGCTCTACACACCTTATACTATTCTCTGATTTTGCCCTATTTATATTATTGTACTGTGGTTTGGGTAGTACTTATAAAAACACAGTAAAACCAATAGTAATGTTGCAACAAAGATTAATTCATAAAGTTGGTTTTTGGACCACTCAAACTCATTATTGTTAAAATCAAAGATCATGACGTTTAGTGACATTGTTGAGTTCCAACAGTACAGATGTTCTATAAAGTACAGATGTTCTATAAAGTACAGATATTATATAAAGTACAGATGTTCTATAAAGTACAGATGTTCTATAAAGTACAGATGTTCTATAAAGCAGGTGACAGATTGTTACCGACCAAATACAAAGAAGGTTCCAGATCGTTCTGGTCGTTATGAATCACGTGAGGAATTAAACTTTAGGACTCAGAAACATAAACTCAACTCTGGAAAGCTTGAGCCCGACAGTTCATGGTGAACAAACATCAACCTGTTCAAATATAAATACAAACAAAAGACTTTGAAATATTCAGAGAGGAAGAAATGCATTAGAGGGAGAAGTAGGATCACCTTGTGTGTGTGTGTGTGTGTGTGTGTGTGTGTGTGTGTGTGTGTGTGTGTGTGTGTGTGTGTGTGTGTGTGTGTGTGTGTGTGTGTGTGTTAATATAGTAATTTGCAATGTAACAAGTTCTTTTTGGTTCTTTCTGTTCCAGTGTAAAATTAACTTTTTATTGCACTGAATTTGGGGTCGGAGCTCATAAGCTTCTTGCTTCAGCCCACTGCTTTTGTGCAGAACGTGTACTGCTCAAATAAACAGATAAATACAAAATAAATAAAACTATATGGACGTCTTACATTAACATGACATCATTTAAAAAATGTATCAATTCCAATTGTCTCATTCTACTAGTTTCAGGTTTGACTCTATCTCTCAATAATCATTTAGTTTTGATAAAGAAACAATTTAAAATGGTCAAATCTGGAGTTTTGGTGTTGTGGTTTAATAAAATAAGATCAATTGTTACAACAAAATATTTCTAACATTATTATTATTATTATTATTACAACAAGAGAAACACATATTTAGACTAGTTTGACTTATTTTACACTAGTTTCATACTGGTTGTAGACTAGTTCCAGGTGTGGTTGTAGACTAGTTCCAGGTCTGGTTGTAGACTAGTTCCAGGTCTGGTTGTAGACTAGTTCCAGGTCTGGTTGTAGACTCACCTCTAACAGTGGTCGGTGAACACTGGACCTGGAGGAGTCCAGGTTCCTCCACCGTCCTCGGGGAAAGTTCCAGTCTCAGCTGGACGTCCACCATTTTCTTTGTTTGGTCTGTTTAACAAAATAAACATGTGACTTCAAGTCCTCGTTTCCAGCAGTCATTGAGTTCCAACATTTTCCTCCTGACAAATACAATGTCAAGATAAAAACATGAGACTAAGAGAAGAGAAAGACACCTCAGCTCCCTGGTTTCTTTTATTTAAATCTAAACTTATATTAAATTTACAATGTATTACAGTTCCCTAATAACACTGAAAGACTGGGAGACAACAAGACTCACCAGCCACTAAATGTATAAACTGTTATTTTAACATACATGCCCCATACCTGAACAAGCGTATTTGTATTTCACGATTTAATTTCATTTTATATTCATGCTTTTACTGTATGTATACCTTTGACGCCCCATAGCGGCTGGTTTGCTTATATTCCTCTACAGATGTTTGTATCATGTTATTAAAAATAATTAGAGAAATAGTTCAATACACTAAACCTCACCAGTAGTTTTATTAAAATGTATTGATCTTTAATGAAGTGTTTTACAATAATCACTGTCCTCTTGTGGTCACTATGTCAGTTGACACGACGGTAGTAGTTATTAATTTTGACCACAAGATGGCACTATTCTATTTCTCACTTGACAGTTTTTCGCCATCTTGTGGACGGATGATGGAATTACAAGCAACACTTCAGGTTGTCACATTGACTGCAAAGAAGTTTACAGTAAAATCTAAAGGACCACGATGTTCTGCCGTATTTTGTGGCATAAAAATGGGAAAATACTTTTTAAACGAGATCAAACTTGAGAATCAAACCAAATGAAAATGAATTCAGCTCCAATTCTGTTCATTGTGTCTATGAAGCCATGTTCTATGTAATAACAAATAAATAAATCCGTTTTCTTTCTAATAACATTGAAAGACGGGGAAACAAGACTCACCGGCCACTAAATGTATAAACTGTTATTTTAATGGACATGCCCCATGCCTGAAGAAGTGTTTATTTAATTTAATTTAATATTTATGCTTTTACTGTATATATATATATATATATATATATATATATATATATATATATATATATATATATCTTCGACGCCCCCTAGCGGCTGGTTTGTTTATATTCCTCTACAGGTGTTTGTATCATGTAATTAAAAATAATTAGAAAAGAAAGGTCAATACACTAAACCTCACAAGTAGTTTTATTAAAATGTATTGACTAAAGGCTTTAATGAGGTGTTTTTAGAATAATAAGAGCCACAATAGACGTTTCTATCTTTTCGGAAAACGTCTGCGGCGTTCACGTGTTAGCTCCGAACATTAGCCGACGCTAACGGCTGTGTGGTACGACGTCAGTTACACTTTAAACTTCTCTACTGACATACACCCGCGAGATATTAGTGATTACATGTGTCGCTGCTCTGATATTCTCTCTTACCTGTCATGAGTGTGTGTTTAGGATTTTATTGACTTTAACACGGCGCTGGAGGAGAGGTGGTGCGCCGGTAAAGTGTGTCCGGAGCGTTGCAGTGACTGCGATGGATGGTTCCTACCAGTTTCCGTTGTAATAGTGAGGAAACCCCGAAACACGAGTGATTTGCAGTGTTTAGCAGTGAAAAACAGGAAAAACGCTGAACACATTAAATTGTTTATGAAATAATTTCAACAGGTCTGGAACTCGTACAACAAATCTGTTCCAGATGTTTATAGAACGTTTTCAGACACAACCTCAACAAAGTAAAGTCTTGAATAAACTTTAATTTACCGATTCAGAGCGTTTTCGTTTTTACAAGATGCTGCTTTGGACCTATTGATATAGATAAAACTTCTTCTTCACCACCATACCGTTCATCTGACATTAAACATAAATAAATGAGAAACACACAAACCAAACCAGCTCTTCTTTATTTTTAAAGCTACAACTTTGTTTTAATTATATTTATTTTTTCAAACCACTCCACCAACATGTCTTCATCTTGCTCCATCCACCAGCACCACAGACTGTCCAGGAGTTGGCAGATGCTTTAGTCCAGGTCTGGGAGGAGATCCCTCAGACCATCCGCCACCTCATCAGGAGCCCAGGCATTGTAGGGAGGTCATACAGGCACGTGGAGGCCACACACACTACTGAGCCTAATTTTGACTTGTTTTAAGTACATCACATCAAAGTTGGATCAGCCTGTAGTGTGTTTTTCCACTTTAATTTTGAGTGTGACTCCAAATCCAGACCTCCATGGGTTAATACATTTGATTTCCATTGATAATTTTTGTGTGATTTTGTTGTCAGAACAATCAACTATGTAAAGAACAAAGTATTTAATAGGAATATGTCATTCATTCAGATCTAGGATGTGATGTTTCAAGCTCTTATTGTTTTATTACTTTTCAGCCTATTTTTTATTGCTTCTAAATTTTCACGCAATTATCTGTACTGCCTACTCCAAACATGTAAAAAAAAAAAAAAAAAACAAGGCCTCATTATTCATTTTTAATTTAGTTTTTTTTTTTCATCGTCCAGCAAAGCGACATTCTAATAAATCGCTTCGCGATTGGATGAGAATTACAAACATCTACCATTCTGACACCTTATTGGTTGGAACGGTCCGTCGCGTTAATGACGAGTAGGTCGAGCCAACCAATCCCGTGCATTATGCAAATGATCCACGCGTGCGCCGAAGGACGCCAAGTGGAGCGGTCGAGTAAAAATGGCTACCGAGCTAAATGCTAAAGCGAAACCGGAGAGAATCACCGACACACGTTGTGTTTACATCCAGGAAGGTGTCCGACTGAGAGGAAGGTGCTGGAGCAGCGGGCAAGTGGAGCTGCACGCGACCGGAACTGCGATCCAGTGAGAGAAGAGCAGCACATGCTGAGGTGACGTTAGCTGCTAGTGGTGCTAACAAGCGCAAGTCACCTGGTCAGGCAGCAGGTTAAGATGTTTGTTTATCTGTGCAGCAATTTGTGATGATCGAAATTATTGTAGAATAGAGAGATAGATCGATAGACTGATAGATGCTTTTGTTCAATATGACATGTTTACTATTTGCATGGTAGGCTTCTTTGTGTGTCTTCAATGATTTATCTGTTTTATGTATTTGCTGTAGATGGATGGTTGATTTTGCACCGATTGCTTGTCAATAGGCTCGACCTGACATTTATTCAGTAGATTGATTTATAAGTGCATTAGATCACTTCATGTCCAGGATCAAATGCAGTCACAATGAGTGACAGATGATCCACAAGAAGAGGAAGAGTCAAAATATCAAATGCTTTGCTGGGCCTGATGTGTCTGCTGAGTTTAGTAACGTTTCTATAGAAATATAGAAGAAGAAAAAAAAACAGAATGGAAAATTCAAATAATTATATTGATAAATATATGTATTGAATGTGTCGGTGGTGCCGCCAGGATTCAATTTCGTGCGTTTCAACAAGAAACGATTCTAATTAATTCCAACTCAAGGAAGAAATGAAGATCGGTTGGGCTTTACAGCGGAGGATGGTGACAGCGTCCGGAAATACAGATGAAAACAATCGATGGAACTCCCGCAGAATGACCCCAGAATCAGAATATCATGATTAATGTTATTGCAAGTCCAGTCAGTCTGTCATGGTGTTCTGGAGGGATGGTTTCAAGACACGTAAACAGCTGAATCAGCGCTCAGCACTGGCAGTGGACTCTGTTTTGTTCAGAGAAGAATATAGCGTCAGATTTTAAAGTTTTAAAATCTGGCGAAAGAACCAAATCTAATGTAAATATAATGTAAATACTGTGCATTGTTATTGGACATTTTGTCATGAAGAATTTACAAACTGAAAGTAGATTATTGACTAAATGCATTTAGTTTTTCTTTCACGTGCAGCTTATTGTGTTGTTATGTTTGTAGTGACAGGCTGTCAGAGGCTGTTTGGGGAAACCAAGTGTTTATTCTGAAACTGTTGTTTGTATGTCCAGGCTGATCACGCCACCATGTGGTGTGACGGTGGAGCAGCAAACAACGTCGTGAGACAGGTTGGTTTTACCCTACTGATGATGTGTTGTTGCAACAGTAATCCATGGCAAAATAAGTGAAAATATGAAAAATTGGGAAAGTGATGGAAATGGGTCAGAAATGATAATAAGACTATAGTAAGGTTATTAAAAAGCTTAGTAAGGTGAAAATGACAAAGTTTGGGAGGGTGATGGAAATTTAGTCCGGGAAAAAAAACGTAAGGCAAAGTATGGCAAAATAAGTGACAATATGAAAAATTGGGAAAGTGATGGAAATGGGTCAGAAATTATGGTAAGGCTATAGTAAGGCAGTTAAAAGGCTTATTGGGTGAAAATGACAAAGTTTGGGAGGGTGATGGAAATTTAGTCCGGAAAAAAAAACGTATGGCAAAATATGAAAAATTGGGAAAGTGATGGAAATGGGTCAGAAATGATGGTAAGGCTAAAGTAAGGCTATTAAAAGGCCAAGAGAGGTGAAAATGACAAAGTTTGGGAGGTTGATGGAAATTTAGTCCGGAAAAAAAACCGTGAGGCTACAGTGTGGCAAAATAAGTGAAAATATGAAAAGTTGGGAAAGTGATGGAAATGGGTCAGAAATGATGGTAAGACTATAGTAAGGCTATTAAAAGGTTATTGGGTGAAAATGACAAAGTTTGGGAGGGTGATGGAAATTTAGTCCGGAAAAAAAAACGTATGGCAACGTATGGCCAAATAAGGTAGAATATGAAAAATTGGGAAAGGGATGGAAATGGGTCAGAAATGATGATAAGGCTATAGTAAAGCTATTAAAAGGCCAAGAGAGCTGAAAATGACAAAGTTTGGGAGGTTGATGGAAATTTAGTCCGGGAAAAAAACCGTGGCAAAATAAGTATGGCAAAATATGAAAAATTGGGAAAGTAATGGAAATGGGTCAGAAATGATAATAAGACTATAGTAAGGCTATTAAAAGGCTTAGTAAGGTGAAAATGACAAAGTTTGGGAGGGTGATGGAAATTTAGTCCGGAAAAAAAAAACGTATGGCAACGTATGGCAAAATAAGTGACAATATGAAAAATTGGGAAAGTGATAGAAATGGGTCAGAAATGATGGTAAGGCTATTAAAAGGCTTATTGGGGTTAAAATGACAAAGTTTGGGAAGGTGATGGAAATTTAGTACGGAGAAAAAAAAACGTAAGGCAAAATAAGGTAAAATATGAAAAATTGGGAAAGGGGTCAGAAATGATGGTAAGGCTATAGTAAGGCTATTAAAAGGCTTATTGGGGTGAAAATGACAAAGTTTTGGAAAAAGATAGAAATTGGTCCGAAAAAAAACATAAGGTAACATAAAAATAAGTGAAAATTGGGACTAATATTAAATCAAGTCTGAGACTAAAGTGTAAAATCAGCCTTCAGCTGGTCTAAAACAAGTATTTCATTGTGTTTACTTGTACTTGACAATATGAAAGGTGAAGATTTGAGGCTGTAACTAATTTCTTTGTTCTTTTTGAACCTCCAGCTGCTGAAACGTCTCCTGATGGACGACCTTGGACACTCCATCAGTGCTGAGCCTACAAAGTCAATAATGAAGTAAGGAAATAAGCTTTTTCTTCTCACATTCTCACTGATGGAGGCATCGACGTCATTCACACTTTAAATGTGACACTTGAAGGTGAATCTCGACTCACAAGCGTGAAATGAGTCTAAAATCAAGCCTAAAGTGTGAAACAAGTGGTTCATTGTTTCACTTGTTGACCTTGATAATAATCAAGGTTAAAGATCATTGGCTGCAACTATTGATCTTCCTTTTTCAAAGTACAACACCAAGACTCCACATTTTACCTTTTTAAAGTGTTTTGATCTTGTTTTTCAACATCTTGTAACAGAATGATGTAACTGCAGACAAACATGTGGTAAACTTATCAATTAATACTTTGATACCTTGATAAATACATGTGGAAATGTAGAATAAAGCAAAAACAAAAGAAAAGGTGCATCAATGAAGACAAAATATCCTTATTCCCAACATATTTGAATTCTTTCCTTTATTTTGAAAGTATTGAAGGATTCATAAAACATTTCAGCATTAATTCTCCTTTGCAGCCTTTAAAACAAACAGAACAGCAATTTGATCAGTTTAGCATTTGAACTTTTTCTTGTGGTTTTGTCAGTTTTTTTCTCTTTCGCTTTTTTAGTAATTGTATTTCTTTTTTCTTCACAGCTGCTGTGACAGAGGAGAAACTCTGCTTTCAGTTTAAAAAGGTAAGAACTGAATATATTGAAAATAGTGTTGATTGTCATTGAAAATACTTTATTTTGTTAAGAATTAAAAAATGTGAAAGTACGTAATTGGCTAAATTCCTGTCGTTTTTCTTTGTCCTGCAGCTTCTTGTGTTGTTATGTTTGTAACGAGCCACCAGGACTGTCTCCTCCTTGTGGCACAATCATGTCACTGCATTTATTGACCCGTTTCCACATTTATTTTGGAGGAAACTTTGTTTTTTGTTTTTAAATATATTGTAAATTGTTATTGGAAATACTCTATTTTGACTTTAGGAATTAAATAATGTGAAAGTAAACTATATAATTGACTGAATTCATTATTTCTTGGTCCTGCAGCTTCTTGTGTTGTTATGTTTGTAAGGAGCCACCAGGTGGCGCCACAGAAGATGTGTTTCTGAAAGTGTTGTTTGTGTCCAGGTTGATGGCGCCACCATGTGGTGTGACGGTGGAGCAGCAAACAACGTCCAGCCTTCCCTCCAGAGTGGAACATGTGGTGATGAACTGCAGTCTTCTGTCTTGACTCCTCCCACTGTTCCACTTCCCTCCAGAGGGCGAGTGGAACAGTGGGAGGAGTCAAGACAGAAGACTGCAGTTCATGACCACACCCACTGAAGAGCTGCACTTTTTGGGGGTTAATTTTATAAAAAAATTATAACTTTGTTCAGCATAACCCTCTGTCCTCCCTGGGGAAGGGCTGGACGGGAACCGCCACACCCACCGAAGTGTTTTGCCAGCCCTTCCCCCTCCACCCCTCCTTCTCCACCTGCCTGCCTCCCTCTCTCCTCTCTCCCTACCCCCCCAGAAGACTTTTCCCACCCTGCCCCCCCCAACTTGACCCTCCTGACCTCAGCCTGTAGTCTGAACCCCTCTAGTGAAGTGAACTGGTGTGAGGAGGACTTGAACCTCCGTCAGTCTGCAGCACCAAAGTGTGTCTGACAGACTGAACCACTGCACCACCATGTGTTCTGCTTCTCCTGCTTCTTCTTCAGCTTCTGTCTCTACTTTTTTTTTTTAGCCTCGTTTGTGGCGAATGTAAGGATAAATGGAACCCGAGCAGAATGTCCAGTGTGGCTGGTTGGCTCAGTGAGGAGGACCAGTGCCTTGCATGTGGGAGACCTGGGTTCAAGTCCCAGTGAGGGTGAAACTCCAAGCAGACATAAAAGTTCCTGCAGGTGAGAAAGAAAGTTATATTAACTCTTAATTCAACTTATGTGAAAATTTTCAATAAAAGCCCCGGACCGGACAACTCCTAATCTCCCTACTCTTCTTTTCTTTTATTAGTCCCTCTTTCTTCCGCCTTGACATTCCTACGGCTTATTTTTTGACTATTTTAGACTCCGCCTCTTCTTAATTATCAGTCCCTCCCTCAAGATTGAGTGTCCTTAACTTATACGATCTAAAGGGGACCTACCCCGCCTCTCCTCAACACTTGATTTTGATGTCAAGGCTCTCTGTTCTCCTGACGGTTCCCTGACCAGGATTTGAACCTTGTCTAGTTGGTACCTAAGCACTCCACGTGCGAAGGTTTATCATGTGAGCTGTCCGGCCACCTGGGATCCTGCAGTCGTTCTCACCTTTATACTCACTGCTTCTACTGAAACACTCAAGCAATAAGTTAAAGACACACAAGTCCTTGAGGAGGAATTGAACCCACGTCTGCTGCACCAAGAGCAGCTTTGTTCCTCACTGAGCTAAAGACCCTGAAGTCAAGTCTTGGACTCCTTCACCTTTATACTGACATGTATTGAAAACTGTTCTACAAAGAGACGAGAAGAATGAATTAAGTACAAGTTCCAATGTCAGATTCCACTTAATACACACTTTAATGGAGAAAGAAACACATAACATAGAACATATAGAAGTAAGGTCTCCACTGACCAGGACTAGAACCACCAACCTTCTACTCCAATGACAGTGGTTCTTCTCACTGAGCTAAACAACTTGGAGGTCTGGACCTCGACGGTTCAGCCTTTGTGCTCAAGGGTTGAGGAAACAAGACCAAACACCTTGGTGTGGAAGACTTCACCTTAACACACCTCACCCCCCCACACCACACCACACCTTACCTGGTGGGGGGGGGGGGGGGGGGTGTGAGGTGAGGTGGGTGGGGGGGATGAGGTGGGGTATGGGGGGGTGGTGAGGTGAGGTGAGGTGAGGTGGGGGGGTGAGGTGAAGTGTGGTGTGGGGGGGGTGGGGTGAGGTGTGGTGACACAACCCACCCCACCTAACCCCCCCCCCCCCACACAGGTGAGGTGTGGTGGGGGGGGTGAGGTGAGGTGGGTGGGGGGATGAGGTGGGGTATGGGGGGGTGGTGAGGTGGGGGGGGTGAGGTGAGGTGAGGTGACACAACCCACCCCACCTCACCACCCCCCCCCCCCCCACACACACACACACACAGGTGAGGTGTGGTGGGGGGGGGGGGGGGTGAGGTGAGGTGAGGTGTGGTGTGGGGGGGGGTGAGGTGTGTTAAGGTGAAGTCTTCCACACCAAGGTGTTTGGTCTTGAATTAAGAGTTAATATAACTCTCTTTCTCACCTGCAGGAACTTTTATGTCTCCTTGGAGTTTCACCCTCACTGGGACTTGAACCCAGGTCTCCCACATGCAAGGCACTGGTCCTCCTCACTGAGCCAACCAGCCACACTGGACATTCTGCTCGGGTTCCATTTATCCTTACATTCGCCACCAACGAGGCTAAAAAAAAAAAAAAAAAGTAGAGACAGAAGCTGAAGAAGAAGCAGGAGGAGCAGAACACATGGTGGTGCAGTGGTTCAGTCTGTCAGACACGCTTTGGTGCTGCAGACTGACGGAGGTTCAAGTCCTCCTCACACCAGTTCACTTCACTAGAGGGGTTCAGACTACAGGCTGAGGTCAGGAGGGTCAGGTTGGGGGGGGTAGGGAGGGAAAAGTCTTCTGGGCGGGGTAGGGAGGGAGGAGAGAGGGAGGCAGGCAGGTGGAGAAGGAGGGGTGGAGGGGGAAGGGCTGGCAAAACACTTCGGTGGGTGTGGCGGTTCCCGTCCAGCCCTTCCCCAGGGAGGACAGAGGGTTATGCTGAACAAAGTTATAATTTTTTTTTTATAAAATTAACCCCCAAAAAGTGCAGCTCTTCAGTGGGTGTGGTCATGAACTGCAGTCTTCTGTCTTGACTCCTCCCACTGTTCCACTCGCCCTCTGGAGGGAAGTGGAACAGTGGGAGGAGTCAAGACAGAAGACTGCAGTTCATCACCACATGTTCCACTCTGGAGGGAAGGCTGGACGTTGTTTGCTGCTCCACCGTCACACCACATGGTGGCGCCATCAACCTGGACACAAACAACACTTTCAGAAACACATCTTCTGTGGCGCCACCTGGTGGCTCCTTACAAACATAACAACACAAGAAGCTGCAGGACCAAGAAATAATGAATTCAGTCAATTATATAGTTTACTTTCACATTATTTAATTCCTAAAGTCAAACTAGAGTATTTCCAATAACAATTTACAATATATTTAAAAACAAAAAACAAAGTTTCCTCCAAAATAAATGTGGAAACGGGTCAATAAATGCAGTGACATGATTGTGCCACAAGGAGGAGACACAGTCCTGGTGGCTCGTTACAAACATAACAACACAAGAAGCTGCAGGACAAAGAAAAACGACAGGAATTTAGCCAATTACGTACTTTCACATTTTTTAATTCTTACCTTTTTAAACTGAAACCAGAGTTTCTCCTCTGTCACAGCAGCTGTGAAGAAAAAAGAAATACAATTACTAAAAAGGCGAAAGAGAAAAAAACTGACAAAACCACAAGAAAAAGTTCAAATGCTAAACTGATCAAATTGCTGTTCTGTTTGTTTTAAAGGCTGCAAATGAGAATTAATGCTGAAATGTTTTATGAATCCTTCAATACTTCCAAAATAAAGTAAATAATTCAAATATGTTGGGAATAAGGATATTTTGTCTTCATTGATGCACCTTTTCTTTTGTTTTTGCTTTATTCTACATTTCCACATGTATTTATCAAGGTATCAAAGTATTAATTGATAAGTTTACCACATGTTTGTCTGCAGTTACATCATTCTGTCACAAGATGTTGAAAAACAAGATCAAAACACTTTAAAAAGGTCAAATGTGGAGTCTTGGTGTTGTACTTTGAAAAAGGAAGATCAATAGTTGCAGCCAATGATCTTTAACCTTGATTATTATCAAGGTCAACAAGTGAAACAATGAACCACTTGTTTCACACTTTAGGCTTGATTTTAGACTCATTTCACGCTTGTGAGTCGAGATTCACCTTCAAGTGTCACATTTAAAGTGTGAATGACGTCGATGCCTCCATCAGTGAGAATGTGAGAAGAAAAAGCTTATTTCCTTACTTCATTATTGACTTTGTAGGCTCAGCACTGATGGAGTGTCCAAGGTCGTCCATCAGGAGACGTTTCAGCAGCTGGAGGTTCAAAAAGAACAAAGAAATTAGTTACAGCCTCAAATCTTCACCTTTCATATTGTCAAGTACAAGTAAACACAATGAAATACTTGTTTTAGACCAGCTGAAGGCTGATTTTACACTTTAGTCTCAGACTTGATTTAATATTAGTCTCAGGCTAGTTTCAGACGAGACTTTCGACTAGCTTCCTACTCGATTTTGGACGACTTATAGACTAAACTTTTCAAGAAGATTGATTTAAAAGACAGGGAAAGCTACAGTATACTTTATTGTACATGGCTGTCTGTCTCTCACACACACACACACACACACACACACACACACACACACACACACACACACACACACACACACACACACACACACACACACACACACACACACACACACACACACCTGCATGTATAACGGTGTGCTGAGTCTCTGGGTCCACGTTTCTCTGCCCGTCACCTTCGGCAGTCCTCTGGAAAAGTTTCAGCCTCATTATTATATTATATAATATTATGTTATATCATATTAAGACGAGCTAACTATTGAAAATGCAGGGAAAAATCACATCTGCTTTATTTTATATTCTAATTACATGCCAAGCTTGACCAAAGTCAACCCTTTTTTTTAAGAAAATAGTTTACTGTAAGTAAGTAAGAGTAAGTAAGAGGGCAAGTCAGTCAGTCAGTAAGTACGAAGGTAAGTCAGTCAGTAAGTAAGTCAGTCAATCAGTATGTAAGTCAGTCAGTAAATAAGTCAGTCAGTCAGTATGTAAGTCAGTCAGTAAGTAAGTAAGTCAGTCAATCAGTATGTAAATCAGTCATTATGTAAGTCAGCCAGTAAGTAAGTCAGTCAGTATGTAAGTCAGTCAGTAAGTAAGTCAGCCAGTAAGTAAGTCAGCCAGTAAGTAAGTCAGCCAATCAGTAGGTAAGTCAGTCAGTAAGTAAGTCAGTCAGTAAGTAAGTAAGTCAGTCAATCAGTATGTAAATCAGTCATTATGTAAGTCAGTCAGTAAGTAAGTCAGCCAGTAAGTAAGTCAGTCAGTATGTAAGTCAGTCAGTAAGTAAGTCAGCCAGTAAGTAAGTCAGTCAGTAAGTAAGTCAGTCAATCAGTATGTAAGTCAGTCAGTAAGTAAGTCAGCCAGTAAGTAAGTCAGCCAATCAGTAGGTAAGTCAGTCAGTAAGTAAGTCAGTCAATCAGTAAGTAAGTCAGCCAATCAGTATGTAAGTCAGTCAGTAAGTAAGTCAGCCAATAAGTAAGTCAGTCAGTCAGTAAGTAAGTCAGTCAATCAGTAAGTAAGAAGGCAAAAAGGTAAGTAAGAAGGTAAGTCAGTCAGCCAGTAAGTAAGTCAGTCAATCACTATGTAAGTCAGTCAGTAAGTAAGTCAGCCAGTAAGTAAGTCAGCCAGTAAGTAAGTCAGCCAATCAGTAGGTAAGTCAGTCAGTAAGTAAGTCAGTCAATCAGTAAGTAAGTCAGCCAATCAGTATGTAAGTCAGTCAGTAAGTAAGTCAGCCAATAAGTAAGTCAGTCAGTAAGTAAGTCAGTCAATCAGTAAGTAAGAAGGCAAAAAGGTAAGTAAGAAGGTAAGTCAGTCAGCCAGTAAGTAAGTCAGTCAATCAGTATGTAAGTCAGTCAGTAAGTAAGTCAGCCAGTAAGTAAGTCAGTCAATCAGTAAGTAAGTCAGCCAATCAGTATGTAAGTCAGTCAGTAAGTAAGTCAGCCAATAAGTAAGTCAGTCAGTAAGTCAGTCAATCAGTAAGTAAGTCAGCCAATCAGTATGTAAGTCAGTCAGTAAGTCAGTCAATCAGTAAGTAAGTCAGCCAGTAAGTAAGTCAGCCAATCAGTATGTAAGTCAGTCAGTAAGTAAGTCAGCCAATAAGTAAGTCAGTCAGTAAGTAAGTCAGTCAATCAGTATGTAAATCAGTATGTAAGTCAGTCAGTAAGTCAGCCAGTAAGTAAGTCAGCCAATCAGTATGTAAGTCAGTCAGTAAGTAAGTCAGCCAATAAGTAAGTCAGTCAGTAAGTAAGTCAATCAGTATGTAAATCAGTATGTAAGTCAGTCAGTAAGTCAGCAAGTAAGTAAGAAGGCAAAAAGGTAAGTAAGAAGGTAAGTCAGTCAGTCAGTAAGTAAGTCAGCCAGTAAGTAAGTCAGTCAATCAGCATGTAAGTCAGTCAGTAAGTAAGTAAGTCACCCAATAAGTAAGTCAGTCAGTAAGTAAGTCAGTCAATCAGTATGTAAGTCAGTCAGCAAGTAAGTAAGTCACCCAATAAGTAAGTCAGTCAGTAAGTAAGTCAGTCAATCAGTATGTAAGTCAGTCAGCAAGTAAGTAAGTCACCCAATAAGTAAGTCACCCAATAAGTAAGTCAGTCAGTAAGTAAGTCAGTCAATCAGTATGTAAGTCAGTCAATCAGTATGTAAGTCAGCCAGTAAGTAAGTCAGCCAATCAGTAGGTAAGTCAGTCAGTAAGTAAGTCAGTAAGTCAGTAAGTAAGTAAGTCAGTCAATCAGTATGTAAATCAGTCATTATGTAAGTCAGTCAGTAAGTAAGTCAGCCAGTAAGTAAGTCAGTCAGTATGTAAGTCAGTCAGTAAGTAAGTCAGCCAGTAAGTAAGTCAGTCAGTAAGTAAGTCAGTCAATCAGTATGTAAGTCAGTCAGTAAGTAAGTCAGCCAGTAAGTAAGTCAGCCAATCAGTAGGTAAGTCAGTCAGTAAGTAAGTCAGTCAATCAGTAAGTAAGTCAGCCAATCAGTATGTAAGTCAGTCAGTAAGTAAGTCAGCCAATAAGTAAGTCAGTCAGTCAGTAAGTAAGTCAGTCAATCAGTAAGTAAGAAGGCAAAAAGGTAAGTAAGAAGGTAAGTCAGTCAGCCAGTAAGTAAGTCAGTCAATCAGTATGTAAGTCAGCCAGTAAGTAAGTCAGCCAGTAAGTAAGTCAGCCAATCAGTAGGTAAGTCAGTCAGTAAGTAAGTCAGTCAATCAGTAAGTAAGTCAGCCAATCAGTATGTAAGTCAGTCAGTAAGTAAGTCAGCCAATAAGTAAGTCAGTCAGTAAGTAAGTCAGTCAATCAGTAAGTAAGAAGGCAAAAAGGTAAGTAAGAAGGTAAGTCAGTCAGCCAGTAAGTAAGTCAGTCAATCAGTATGTAAGTCAGTCAGTAAGTAAGTCAGCCAGTAAGTAAGTCAGTCAATCAGTAAGTAAGTCAGCCAATCAGTATGTAAGTCAGTCAGTAAGTAAGTCAGCCAATAAGTAAGTCAGTCAGTAAGTCAGTCAATCAGTAAGTAAGTCAGCCAATCAGTATGTAAGTCAGTCAGTAAGTCAGTCAATCAGTAAGTAAGTCAGCCAGTAAGTAAGTCAGCCAATCAGTATGTAAGTCAGTCAGTAAGTAAGTCAGCCAATAAGTAAGTCAGTCAGTAAGTAAGTCAATCAGTATGTAAATCAGTATGTAAGTCAGTCAGTAAGTCAGCAAGTAAGTAAGAAGGCAAAAAGGTAAGTAAGAAGGTAAGTCAGTCAGTCAGTAAGTAAGTCAGCCAGTAAGTAAGTCAGTCAATCAGCATGTAAGTCAGTCAGTAAGTAAGTAAGTCACCCAATAAGTAAGTCAGTCAGTAAGTAAGTCAGTCAATCAGTATGTAAGTCAGTCAGCAAGTAAGTAAGTCACCCAATAAGTAAGTCAATCAGTATGTAAGTCAGTCAGTAAGTAAGTCAGTCAATCAGTATGTAAGTCAGTCAATCAGTATGTAAGTCAGTCAGTAAGTAAGTCAGTCAATCAGTATGTAAGTCAGTCAGTAAGTAAGTCAGTCAATCAGTATGTAAGTCAGTCAGTAAGTAAGTAAGTCACCCAATAAGTAAGTCAGTCAGTAAGTCAGTCAGTCAGTCAGTAAGTCAGCAAGTAAGTAAGAAGGTAAGTCAGCCTTACTGACCAAGCCATTAAAAGGCTTAGTCACCTCACTAAGCCTTTTAATAGCCTTACTATAGTCTTACCATCATTTCTGACCCATTTCCATCACTTTCCCAATTTTTCATATTTTACCTTATTATGCCTTGCCTTATGGTTTGGTTTTTTTGGGACCAATTTCCATCACCTTCCCAAACTATGTTATTTTCACCTCCTTTGGACTTTTAATAGCCTTACTATAGCCTTACATTTTTTTCAGACCAATTTCCATCACCTTACAATTTATCAAACGAACCCACAAAGTGCAGCTCTTCAGTGGGCGTGGTCACGAACTGCAGTCTCTGTCTTGACTCCTCCCACTGTTCCACTCTGGAGGGAAGGCTGGACGTTGTTTGCTGCTCCACCGTCACACCACATGGTGACGTCACTCAGGAACCTGGACACACAAACAACTCTTTCAGAAAACACTCAGGTTTCATCACAGCGCCTCAGGCGCCATCTGGTGGCTCAGTACAAACATAACAAGACAAGAAGCTGCAGGACCAAGAAAGAATGAATTCAGTCAATAATCTACTTTCACATTCTGGTGTTACTTTTTGTTTTTCATATTGTTTGACCTCGTCACATATTTGACCTGGTATTTAGTCCAGTTGCTGGTTAAATCAACACTTTGGAGATCAACCTTTAAATTCACTACATTTCATTAATCATTGTTGACTTCTTATTTGGAATATTTTACCTTCATTGTGAACATATTTTATTTTACATACATTTCTTTGTATTGGTTCAGTTATGAGCTTTTTAATAAAGGAATGTTTGTTCCACAACTCATCAGGTGTTATTTGGTTCTTTCAATATCAACTGGTCCTTCAGTTTGACCTCTTGACCTCTGGACAGTGGACGCTGTCTTCAGGGGAACTCGTCCTCAGACTCCAACATCACAGGTTTTACTAAACAACATTTTACCACTTTCATTTCACTAGAAACACAAAACTTCACCTGACCTGTAACACAACAGGACAACAGGAAGCACCGACGGTGTTTCACTGAAGAGAATTGTTGAAACAAACAACCTGGACTTTACTTTCTCACAATATGATTTACAACCATCGACCCTGAAAATAACTTCTTTACTGGAGCGATTAATGATTGTCAATATTACACTGAGGTTCTTTACAATAGTAAACTTAAGAATTCTCTGTAATCCACTTCAATAGTCGGAGCCTCTATGCAAACTTTGGCCACATCAAGAGCTTCTTAAAACAGTTTTCAAAACCATCAATGCAATTTGAATAACAGAACATGGATTCATGATGACAGAGAAATAGAATTTTCTATTGATGGTTTGAACAGAAGAAATGAGCCTGGTGGGGTGGAGCTTTGTTTATACATCAAATTAGAGTTACAAAGTGATGGAAACAAGAGAAATATTGTGGTAAGTTGTATTTATAGAACACCTGGCTCTGATCCAGATGTTTTTTCTAATTGGATGCAGGAACACTTTTCAGTTTGAAATCAGAAAGTCGTGTTTGTGGGGGAGATTTTAACCTCGACCTGTTAAACCCAAATAAACCCTTTCTAAATACTAAATACTTCATTCAGTATCGGTGTTTCCTCTCATAACTAAACCAGTAGAACAACAACCCATAGTGCTACTTTGACTGATCACATTTCCTCTCATGAAACAGAATGTGATCCAGTCAGCAGATTAATGATCACTGAATCAAAAAACAAGTATTGGTTTAGAAGGTACAAACAGAGAAAACTATTGATGCATTTAAAAAGGAGCTATTAACTCAGAGAGAATGAAACTAATAGATGATGAGTTTGTACAAGTATTCCAAAAAGTATCTGATCAAAACTGCCCAATGAAAAAATACTGTCTAAACAGAAAGTGTAAAGAAAACCCATGGATGTCTAAAGGAGTGTTGAATGTATCCAGGAAACAAAATTCCCTTTACAAAATATTTATAAATAATAGATTTATGACTTAATAAGCTGGAACATGATGGGATCAGGGTGCAGCTCTACAGTTGCTCACCACTTACTTCAAAAGTAGAAAACAAGGTGTGAAAATGGGTGATAATCAGTGGAGTTTCGACAAAGTGTGTGTGGAGCACCTCAAGGCTCCATTCTGGGCCCTAAACTGTTTCACATGTACATAAACCACATTTGTAAAACTTCTCAAATTCTTAGATTATCTTGTTTGCAGACGATACAAATATTTTTGCATCAGGAGACGATTTAAAACAACTTGTGTCAAATTGTTAACTTGGAACTCAAGAGTGTCAACAAGTTGGTTCAAACTAAACAAACTATCTCTAAATCTGAGTAAAAGAAAAATGATGATATTCAGCAACTGTAATTCCACTGCTCAGGAAGCAGTTCAGATAGAGGAGTTGTTATAGAGCGGCTGCAGGAAATCACATCCCTTGGAGTTTTTATTCATGATAGAATTACTGGGAAATCTCACATTAAATATATATGTATGAAGATTTCAAGAAGCATTGCAGCAAAAGCAAAGCACATTTTAAATCTCAAAGCTCTACACACCTTATACTATTCTCTGATTTTGCCCTATTTATATTATTGTACTGTGGTTTGGGTAGTACTTATAAAAACACAGTAAAACCAATAGTAATGTTGCAACAAAGATTAATTCATAAAGTTGGTTTTTGGACCACTCAAACTCATTATTGTTAAAATCAAAGATCATGACGTTTAGTGACATTGTTGAGTTCCAACAGTACAGATGTTCTATAAAGTACAGATGTTCTATAAAGTACAGATATTATATAAAGTACAGATGTTCTATAAAGTACAGATGTTCTATAAAGTACAGATGTTCTATAAAGTACAGATGTTCTATAAAGCAGGTGACAGATTGTTACCGACCAAATACAAAGAAGGTTCCAGATCGTTCTGGTCGTTATGAATCACGTGAGGAATTAAACTTTAGGACTCAGAAACATAAACTCAACTCTGGAAAGCTTGAGCCCGACAGTTCATGGTGAACAAACATCAACCTGTTCAAATATAAATACAAACAAAAGACTTTGAAATATTCAGAGAGGAAGAAATGCATTAGAGGGAGAAGTAGGATCACCTTGTGTGTGTGTGTGTGTGTGTGTGTGTGTGTGTGTGTGTGTGTGTGTGTGTGTGTGTGTGTGTGTGTGTGTGTGTGTGTGTGTGTGTGTGTGTGTGTTAATATAGTAATTTGCAATGTAACAAGTTCTTTTTGGTTCTTTCTGTTCCAGTGTAAAATTAACTTTTTATTGCACTGAATTTGGGGTCGGAGCTCATAAGCTTCTTGCTTCAGCCCACTGCTTTTGTGCAGAACGTGTACTGCTCAAATAAACAGATAAATACAAAATAAATAAAACTATATGGACGTCTTACATTAACATGACATCATTTAAAAAATGTATCAATTCCAATTGTCTCATTCTACTAGTTTCAGGTTTGACTCTATCTCTCAATAATCATTTAGTTTTGATAAAGAAACAATTTAAAATGGTCAAATCTGGAGTTTTGGTGTTGTGGTTTAATAAAATAAGATCAATTGTTACAACAAAATATTTCTAACATTATTATTATTATTATTATTACAACAAGAGAAACACATATTTAGACTAGTTTGACTTATTTTACACTAGTTTCATACTGGTTGTAGACTAGTTCCAGGTGTGGTTGTAGACTAGTTCCAGGTCTGGTTGTAGACTAGTTCCAGGTCTGGTTGTAGACTAGTTCCAGGTCTGGTTGTAGACTCACCTCTAACAGTGGTCGGTGAACACTGGACCTGGAGGAGTCCAGGTTCCTCCACCGTCCTCGGGGAAAGTTCCAGTCTCAGCTGGACGTCCACCATTTTCTTTGTTTGGTCTGTTTAACAAAATAAACATGTGACTTCAAGTCCTCGTTTCCAGCAGTCATTGAGTTCCAACATTTTCCTCCTGACAAATACAATGTCAAGATAAAAACATGAGACTAAGAGAAGAGAAAGACACCTCAGCTCCCTGGTTTCTTTTATTTAAATCTAAACTTATATTAAATTTACAATGTATTACAGTTCCCTAATAACACTGAAAGACTGGGAGACAACAAGACTCACCAGCCACTAAATGTATAAACTGTTATTTTAACATACATGCCCCATACCTGAACAAGCGTATTTGTATTTCACGATTTAATTTCATTTTATATTCATGCTTTTACTGTATGTATACCTTTGACGCCCCATAGCGGCTGGTTTGCTTATATTCCTCTACAGATGTTTGTATCATGTTATTAAAAATAATTAGAGAAATAGTTCAATACACTAAACCTCACCAGTAGTTTTATTAAAATGTATTGATCTTTAATGAAGTGTTTTACAATAATCACTGTCCTCTTGTGGTCACTATGTCAGTTGACACGACGGTAGTAGTTATTAATTTTGACCACAAGATGGCACTATTCTATTTCTCACTTGACAGTTTTTCGCCATCTTGTGGACGGATGATGGAATTACAAGCAACACTTCAGGTTGTCACATTGACTGCAAAGAAGTTTACAGTAAAATCTAAAGGACCACGATGTTCTGCCGTATTTTGTGGCATAAAAATGGGAAAATACTTTTTAAACGAGATCAAACTTGAGAATCAAACCAAATGAAAATGAATTCAGCTCCAATTCTGTTCATTGTGTCTATGAAGCCATGTTCTATGTAATAACAAATAAATAAATCCGTTTTCTTTCTAATAACATTGAAAGACGGGGAAACAAGACTCACCGGCCACTAAATGTATAAACTGTTATTTTAATGGACATGCCCCATGCCTGAAGAAGTGTTTATTTAATTTAATTTAATATTTATGCTTTTACTGTATATATATATATATATATATATATATATATATATATATATATCTTCGACGCCCCCTAGCGGCTGGTTTGTTTATATTCCTCTACAGGTGTTTGTATCATGTAATTAAAAATAATTAGAAAAGAAAGGTCAATACACTAAACCTCACAAGTAGTTTTATTAAAATGTATTGACTAAAGGCTTTAATGAGGTGTTTTTAGAATAATAAGAGCCACAATAGACGTTTCTATCTTTTCGGAAAACGTCTGCGGCGTTCACGTGTTAGCTCCGAACATTAGCCGACGCTAACGGCTGTGTGGTACGACGTCAGTTACACTTTAAACTTCTCTACTGACATACACCCGCGAGATATTAGTGATTACATGTGTCGCTGCTCTGATATTCTCTCTTACCTGTCATGAGTGTGTGTTTAGGATTTTATTGACTTTAACACGGCGCTGGAGGAGAGGTGGTGCGCCGGTAAAGTGTGTCCGGAGCGTTGCAGTGACTGCGATGGATGGTTCCTACCAGTTTCCGTTGTAATAGTGAGGAAACCCCGAAACACGAGTGATTTGCAGTGTTTAGCAGTGAAAAACAGGAAAAACGCTGAACACATTAAATTGTTTATGAAATAATTTCAACAGGTCTGGAACTCGTACAACAAATCTGTTCCAGATGTTTATAGAACGTTTTCAGACACAACCTCAACAAAGTAAAGTCTTGAATAAACTTTAATTTACCGATTCAGAGCGTTTTCGTTTTTACAAGATGCTGCTTTGGACCTATTGATATAGATAAAACTTCTTCTTCACCACCATACCGTTCATCTGACATTAAACATAAATAAATGAGAAACACACAAACCAAACCAGCTCTTCTTTATTTTTAAAGCTACAACTTTGTTTTAATTATATTTATTTTTTCAAACCACTCCACCAACATGTCTTCATCTTGCTCCATCCACCAGCACCACAGACTGTCCAGGAGTTGGCAGATGCTTTAGTCCAGGTCTGGGAGGAGATCCCTCAGACCATCCGCCACCTCATCAGGAGCCCAGGCATTGTAGGGAGGTCATACAGGCACGTGGAGGCCACACACACTACTGAGCCTAATTTTGACTTGTTTTAAGTACATCACATCAAAGTTGGATCAGCCTGTAGTGTGTTTTTCCACTTTAATTTTGAGTGTGACTCCAAATCCAGACCTCCATGGGTTAATACATTTGATTTCCATTGATAATTTTTGTGTGATTTTGTTGTCAGAACAATCAACTATGTAAAGAACAAAGTATTTAATAGGAATATGTCATTCATTCAGATCTAGGATGTGATGTTTCAAGCTCTTATTGTTTTATTACTTTTCAGCCTATTTTTTATTGCTTCTAAATTTTCACGCAATTATCTGTACTGCCTACTCCAAACATGTAAAAAAAAAAAAAAAAAACAAGGCCTCATTATTCATTTTTAATTTAGTTTTTTTTTTTCATCGTCCAGCAAAGCGACATTCTAATAAATCGCTTCGCGATTGGATGAGAATTACAAACATCTACCATTCTGACACCTTATTGGTTGGAACGGTCCGTCGCGTTAATGACGAGTAGGTCGAGCCAACCAATCCCGTGCATTATGCAAATGATCCACGCGTGCGCCGAAGGACGCCAAGTGGAGCGGTCGAGTAAAAATGGCTACCGAGCTAAATGCTAAAGCGAAACCGGAGAGAATCACCGACACACGTTGTGTTTACATCCAGGAAGGTGTCCGACTGAGAGGAAGGTGCTGGAGCAGCGGGCAAGTGGAGCTGCACGCGACCGGAACTGCGATCCAGTGAGAGAAGAGCAGCACATGCTGAGGTGACGTTAGCTGCTAGTGGTGCTAACAAGCGCAAGTCACCTGGTCAGGCAGCAGGTTAAGATGTTTGTTTATCTGTGCAGCAATTTGTGATGATCGAAATTATTGTAGAATAGAGAGATAGATCGATAGACTGATAGATGCTTTTGTTCAATATGACATGTTTACTATTTGCATGGTAGGCTTCTTTGTGTGTCTTCAATGATTTATCTGTTTTATGTATTTGCTGTAGATGGATGGTTGATTTTGCACCGATTGCTTGTCAATAGGCTCGACCTGACATTTATTCAGTAGATTGATTTATAAGTGCATTAGATCACTTCATGTCCAGGATCAAATGCAGTCACAATGAGTGACAGATGATCCACAAGAAGAGGAAGAGTCAAAATATCAAATGCTTTGCTGGGCCTGATGTGTCTGCTGAGTTTAGTAACGTTTCTATAGAAATATAGAAGAAGAAAAAAAAACAGAATGGAAAATTCAAATAATTATATTGATAAATATATGTATTGAATGTGTCGGTGGTGCCGCCAGGATTCAATTTCGTGCGTTTCAACAAGAAACGATTCTAATTAATTCCAACTCAAGGAAGAAATGAAGATCGGTTGGGCTTTACAGCGGAGGATGGTGACAGCGTCCGGAAATACAGATGAAAACAATCGATGGAACTCCCGCAGAATGACCCCAGAATCAGAATATCATGATTAATGTTATTGCAAGTCCAGTCAGTCTGTCATGGTGTTCTGGAGGGATGGTTTCAAGACACGTAAACAGCTGAATCAGCGCTCAGCACTGGCAGTGGACTCTGTTTTGTTCAGAGAAGAATATAGCGTCAGATTTTAAAGTTTTAAAATCTGGCGAAAGAACCAAATCTAATGTAAATATAATGTAAATACTGTGCATTGTTATTGGACATTTTGTCATGAAGAATTTACAAACTGAAAGTAGATTATTGACTAAATGCATTTAGTTTTTCTTTCACGTGCAGCTTATTGTGTTGTTATGTTTGTAGTGACAGGCTGTCAGAGGCTGTTTGGGGAAACCAAGTGTTTATTCTGAAACTGTTGTTTGTATGTCCAGGCTGATCACGCCACCATGTGGTGTGACGGTGGAGCAGCAAACAACGTCGTGAGACAGGTTGGTTTTACCCTACTGATGATGTGTTGTTGCAACAGTAATCCATGGCAAAATAAGTGAAAATATGAAAAATTGGGAAAGTGATGGAAATGGGTCAGAAATGATAATAAGACTATAGTAAGGTTATTAAAAAGCTTAGTAAGGTGAAAATGACAAAGTTTGGGAGGGTGATGGAAATTTAGTCCGGGAAAAAAAACGTAAGGCAAAGTATGGCAAAATAAGTGACAATATGAAAAATTGGGAAAGTGATGGAAATGGGTCAGAAATTATGGTAAGGCTATAGTAAGGCAGTTAAAAGGCTTATTGGGTGAAAATGACAAAGTTTGGGAGGGTGATGGAAATTTAGTCCGGAAAAAAAAACGTATGGCAAAATATGAAAAATTGGGAAAGTGATGGAAATGGGTCAGAAATGATGGTAAGGCTAAAGTAAGGCTATTAAAAGGCCAAGAGAGGTGAAAATGACAAAGTTTGGGAGGTTGATGGAAATTTAGTCCGGAAAAAAAACCGTGAGGCTACAGTGTGGCAAAATAAGTGAAAATATGAAAAGTTGGGAAAGTGATGGAAATGGGTCAGAAATGATGGTAAGACTATAGTAAGGCTATTAAAAGGTTATTGGGTGAAAATGACAAAGTTTGGGAGGGTGATGGAAATTTAGTCCGGAAAAAAAAACGTATGGCAACGTATGGCCAAATAAGGTAGAATATGAAAAATTGGGAAAGGGATGGAAATGGGTCAGAAATGATGATAAGGCTATAGTAAAGCTATTAAAAGGCCAAGAGAGCTGAAAATGACAAAGTTTGGGAGGTTGATGGAAATTTAGTCCGGAAAAAAAACCGTGGCAAAATAAGTATGGCAAAATATGAAAAATTGGGAAAGTAATGGAAATGGGTCAGAAATGATAATAAGACTATAGTAAGGCTATTAAAAGGCTTAGTAAGGTGAAAATGACAAAGTTTGGGAGGGTGATGGAAATTTAGTCCGGAAAAAAAAACGTATGGCAACGTATGGCAAAATAAGTGACAATATGAAAAATTGGGAAAGTGATAGAAATGGGTCAGAAATGATGGTAAGGCTATTAAAAGGCTTATTGGGGTTAAAATGACAAAGTTTGGGAAGGTGATGGAAATTTAGTACGGAGAAAAAAAAACGTAAGGCAAAATAAGGTAAAATATGAAAAATTGGGAAAGGGGTCAGAAATGATGGTAAGGCTATAGTAAGGCTATTAAAAGGCTTATTGGGGTGAAAATGACAAAGTTTTGGAAAAAGATAGAAATTGGTCCGAAAAAAAACATAAGGTAACATAAAAATAAGTGAAAATTGGGACTAATATTAAATCAAGTCTGAGACTAAAGTGTAAAATCAGCCTTCAGCTGGTCTAAAACAAGTATTTCATTGTGTTTACTTGTACTTGACAATATGAAAGGTGAAGATTTGAGGCTGTAACTAATTTCTTTGTTCTTTTTGAACCTCCAGCTGCTGAAACGTCTCCTGATGGACGACCTTGGACACTCCATCAGTGCTGAGCCTACAAAGTCAATAATGAAGTAAGGAAATAAGCTTTTTCTTCTCACATTCTCACTGATGGAGGCATCGACGTCATTCACACTTTAAATGTGACACTTGAAGGTGAATCTCGACTCACAAGCGTGAAATGAGTCTAAAATCAAGCCTAAAGTGTGAAACAAGTGGTTCATTGTTTCACTTGTTGACCTTGATAATAATCAAGGTTAAAGATCATTGGCTGCAACTATTGATCTTCCTTTTTCAAAGTACAACACCAAGACTCCACATTTTACCTTTTTAAAGTGTTTTGATCTTGTTTTTCAACATCTTGTAACAGAATGATGTAACTGCAGACAAACATGTGGTAAACTTATCAATTAATACTTTGATACCTTGATAAATACATGTGGAAATGTAGAATAAAGCAAAAACAAAAGAAAAGGTGCATCAATGAAGACAAAATATCCTTATTCCCAACATATTTGAATTCTTTCCTTTATTTTGAAAGTATTGAAGGATTCATAAAACATTTCAGCATTAATTCTCCTTTGCAGCCTTTAAAACAAACAGAACAGCAATTTGATCAGTTTAGCATTTGAACTTTTTCTTGTGGTTTTGTCAGTTTTTTTCTCTTTCGCTTTTTTAGTAATTGTATTTCTTTTTTCTTCACAGCTGCTGTGACAGAGGAGAAACTCTGCTTTCAGTTTAAAAAGGTAAGAACTGAATATATTGAAAATAGTGTTGATTGTCATTGAAAATACTTTATTTTGTTAAGAATTAAAAAATGTGAAAGTACGTAATTGGCTAAATTCCTGTCGTTTTTCTTTGTCCTGCAGCTTCTTGTGTTGTTATGTTTGTAACGAGCCACCAGGACTGTGTCTCCTCCTTGTGGCACAATCATGTCACTGCATTTATTGACCCGTTTCCACATTTATTTTGGAGGAAACTTTGTTTTTTGTTTTTAAATATATTGTAAATTGTTATTGGAAATACTCTATTTTGACTTTAGGAATTAAATAATGTGAAAGTAAACTATATAATTGACTGAATTCATTATTTCTTGGTCCTGCAGCTTCTTGTGTTGTTATGTTTGTAAGGAGCCACCAGGTGGCGCCACAGAAGATGTGTTTCTGAAAGTGTTGTTTGTGTCCAGGTTGATGGCGCCACCATGTGGTGTGACGGTGGAGCAGCAAACAACGTCCAGCCTTCCCTCCAGAGTGGAACATGTGGTGATGAACTGCAGTCTTCTGTCTTGACTCCTCCCACTGTTCCACTTCCCTCCAGAGGGCGAGTGGAACAGTGGGAGGAGTCAAGACAGAAGACTGCAGTTCATGACCACACCCACTGAAGAGCTGCACTTTTTGGGGGTTAATTTTATAAAAAAATTATAACTTTGTTCAGCATAACCCTCTGTCCTCCCTGGGGAAGGGCTGGACGGGAACCGCCACACCCACCGAAGTGTTTTGCCAGCCCTTCCCCCTCCACCCCTCCTTCTCCACCTGCCTGCCTCCCTCTCTCCTCTCTCCCTACCCCCCCAGAAGACTTTTCCCACCCTGCCCCCCCCAACTTGACCCTCCTGACCTCAGCCTGTAGTCTGAACCCCTCTAGTGAAGTGAACTGGTGTGAGGAGGACTTGAACCTCCGTCAGTCTGCAGCACCAAAGTGTGTCTGACAGACTGAACCACTGCACCACCATGTGTTCTGCTTCTCCTGCTTCTTCTTCAGCTTCTGTCTCTACTTTTTTTTTTTAGCCTCGTTTGTGGCGAATGTAAGGATAAATGGAACCCGAGCAGAATGTCCAGTGTGGCTGGTTGGCTCAGTGAGGAGGACCAGTGCCTTGCATGTGGGAGACCTGGGTTCAAGTCCCAGTGAGGGTGAAACTCCAAGCAGACATAAAAGTTCCTGCAGGTGAGAAAGAAAGTTATATTAACTCTTAATTCAACTTATGTGAAAATTTTCAATAAAAGCCCCGGACCGGACAACTCCTAATCTCCCTACTCTTCTTTTCTTTTATTAGTCCCTCTTTCTTCCGCCTTGACATTCCTACGGCTTATTTTTTGACTATTTTAGACTCCGCCTCTTCTTAATTATCAGTCCCTCCCTCAAGATTGAGTGTCCTTAACTTATACGATCTAAAGGGGACCTACCCCGCCTCTCCTCAACACTTGATTTTGATGTCAAGGCTCTCTGTTCTCCTGACGGTTCCCTGACCAGGATTTGAACCTTGTCTAGTTGGTACCTAAGCACTCCACGTGCGAAGGTTTATCATGTGAGCTGTCCGGCCACCTGGGATCCTGCAGTCGTTCTCACCTTTATACTCACTGCTTCTACTGAAACACTCAAGCAATAAGTTAAAGACACACAAGTCCTTGAGGAGGAATTGAACCCACGTCTGCTGCACCAAGAGCAGCTTTGTTCCTCACTGAGCTAAAGACCCTGAAGTCAAGTCTTGGACTCCTTCACCTTTATACTGACATGTATTGAAAACTGTTCTACAAAGAGACGAGAAGAATGAATTAAGTACAAGTTCCAATGTCAGATTCCACTTAATACACACTTTAATGGAGAAAGAAACACATAACATAGAACATATAGAAGTAAGGTCTCCACTGACCAGGACTAGAACCACCAACCTTCTACTCCAATGACAGTGGTTCTTCTCACTGAGCTAAACAACTTGGAGGTCTGGACCTCGACGGTTCAGCCTTTGTGCTCAAGGGTTGAGGAAACAAGACCAAACACCTTGGTGTGGAAGACTTCACCTTAACACACCTCACCCCACCTCACCACACCTCACCTCACCTCACCCCCCCACACCCCACCTCACCACCCCCCCGCCCACCCACCTCACCTGTGTGTGTGTGTGTGTTTGGGGGGGGTGGGGGGGTGAGGTGAGGTGTGGTGTGGTGAGGTGACACAACCCACCCCACCTCACCCCCCCCCCCCACACAGGTGAGGTGTGGTGGGGGGGGGGTGAGGTGAGGTGAGGTAAAGTGAGGTGAGGTGGGGGGTGAGGTGAGGTGGGGTGTGGTGAGGTGACACAACCCACCCCACCTCACCCCCCCCCCCACACAGGTGAGGTGTGGTGGGGGGGGGGGGGGGTGAGGTGAGGTGGGTGGGGGGATGAGGTGGGGTATGGGGGGGTGGTGAGGTGAAGTGAGGTGAGGTGGGGGGTGAGGTGAGGTGGGGTGTGGTGAGGTGACACAACCCACCCCACCTCACCACCCCCCCCCCCACACACACAGGTGAGGTGTGGTGGGGGGGGGGGTGAGGTGAGGTGAGGTGAAGCGAGGTGGGGTGGGGGGGTGGGGTGAGGTGTGGTGTGGGGGGGGGGGTGAGGTGTGTTAAGGTGAAGTCTTCCACACCAAGGTGTTTGGTCTTGTTTCCTCAGCCCTTGAGCACAAAGGCTGAACCGTCGAGGTCCAGACCTCCAAGTTGTTTAGCTCAGTGAGAAGAACCACTGTCATTGGAGTAGAAGGTTGGTGGTTCTAGTCCTGGTCAGTGGAGACCTTACTTCTATATGTTCTATGTTATGTGTTTCTTTCTCCATTAAAGTGTGTATTAAGTGGAATCTGACATTGGAACTTGTACTTAATTCATTCTTCTCGTCTCTTTGTAGAACAGTTTTCAATACATGTCAGTATAAAGGTGAAGGAGTCCAAGACTTGACTTCAGGGTCTTTAGCTCAGTGAGGAACAAAGCTGCTCTTGGTGCAGCAGACGTGGGTTCAATTCCTCCTCAAGGACTTGTGTGTCTTTAACTTATTGCTTGAGTGTTTCAGTAGAAGCAGTGAGTATAAAGGTGAGAACGACTGCAGGATCCCAGGTGGCCGGACAGCTCACATGATAAACCTTCGCACGTGGAGTGCTTAGGTACCAACTAGACGAGGTTCAAATCCTGGTCAGGGAACCGTCAGGAGAACAGAGAGCCTTGACATCAAAATCAAGTGTTGAGGAGAGGCGGGGTAGGTCCCCTTTAGATCGTATAAGTTAAGGACACTCAATCTTGAGGGAGGGACTGATAATTAAGAAGAGGCGGAGTCTAAAATAGTCTAAAAATAAGCCGTAGGAATGTCAAGGCGGAAGAAAGAGGGACTAATAAAAGAAAAGAAGAGTAGGGAGATTAGGAGTTGTCCGGTCCGGGTCTTTTATTGAAAATTTTCATATAAGTTGAATTAAGAGTTAATATAACTCTCTTTCTCACCTGCAGGAACTTTTATGTCTGCTTGGAGTTTCACCCTCACTGGGACTTGAACCCAGGTCTCCCACATGCAAGGCACTGGTCCTCCTCACTGAGCCAACCAGCCACACTGGACATTCTGCTCGGGTTCCATTTATCCTTACATTCGCCACAAACGAGGCTAAAAAAAAAAAGTAGAGACAGAAGCTGAAGAAGAAGCAGGAGGAGCAGAACACATGGTGGTGCAGTGGTTCAGTCTGTCAGACACACTTTGGTGCTGCAGACTGACGGAGGTTCAAGTCCTCCTCACACCAGTTCACTTCACTAGAGGGGTTCAGACTACAGGCTGAGGTCAGGAGGGTCAGGTTGGGGGGGGCAGGGTGGGAAAAGTCTTCTGGGGGGGGTAGGGAGAGAGGAGAGATGGAGGCAAGCAGGTGGAGAAGGAGGGGTGGAGGGGGAAGGGCTGGCAAAACACTTCGGTGGGTGTGGCGGTTCCCGTCCAGCCCTTCCCCAGGGAGGACAGAGGGTTATGCTGAACAAAGTTATGAATTTTTTTATAAAATTAACCCCCAAAAAGTGCAGCTCTTCAGTGGGTGTGGTGATGAACTGCAGTCTTCTGTCTTGACTCCTCCCACTGTTCCACTTCCCTCCAGAGGGCGAGTGGAACAGTGGGAGGAGTCAAACAGAAGACTGCAGTTCATCACCACATGTTCCACTCTGGAGGGAAGGCTGGACGTTGTTTGCTGCTCCACCGTCACACCACATGGTGGCGCCATCAACCTGGACACAAACAACACTTTCAGAAACACATCTTCTGTGGCGCCACCTGGTGGCTCCTTACAAACATAACAACACAAGAAGCTGCAGGACCAAGAAATAATGAATTCAGTCAATTATATAGTTTGCTTTCACATTATTTAATTCCTAAAGTCAAAATAGAGTATTTCCAATAACAATTTACAATATATTTAAAAACAAAAAACAAAGTTTCCTCCAAAATAAATGTGGAAACGGGTCAATAAATGCAGTGACATGATTGTGCCACAAGGAGGAGACACAGTCCTGGTGGCTCGTTACAAACATAACAACACAAGAAGCTGCAGGACAAAGAAAAACGACAGGAATTTAGCCAATTACGTACTTTCACATTTTTTAATTCTTAACAAAATAAAGTATTTTCAATGACAATCAACACTATTTTCAATATATTCAGTTCTTACCTTTTTAAACTGAAAGCAGAGTTTCTCCTCTGTCACAGCAGCTGTGAAGAAAAAAGAAATACAATTACTAAAAAAGCGAAAGAGAAAAAAACTGACAAAACCACAAGAAAAAGTTCAAATGCTAAACTGATCAAATTGCTGTTCTGTTTGTTTTAAAGGCTGCAAAGGAGAATTAATGCTGAAATGTTTTATGAATCCTTCAATACTTTCAAAATAAAGGAAAGAATTCAAATATGTTGGGAATAAGGATATTTTGTCTTCATTGATGCACCTTTTCTTTTGTTTTTGCTTTATTCTACATTTCCACATGTATTTATCAAGGTATCAAAGTATTAATTGATAAGTTTACCACATGTTTGTCTGCAGTTACATCATTCTGTTACAAGATGTTGAAAAACAAGATCAAAACACTTTAAAAAGGTAAAATGTGGAGTCTTGGTGTTGTACTTTGAAAAAGGAAGATCAATAGTTGCAGCCAATGATCTTTAACCTTGATTATTATCAAGGTCAACAAGTGAAACAATGAACCACTTGTTTCACACTTTAGGCTTGATTTTAGACTCATTTCACGCTTGTGAGTCGAGATTCACCTTCAAGTGTCACATTTAAAGTGTGAATGACGTCGATGCCTCCATCAGTGAGAATGTGAGAAGAAAAAGCTTATTTCCTTACTTCATTATTGACTTTGTAGGCTCAGCACTGATGGAGTGTCCAAGGTCGTCCATCAGGAGACGTTTCAGCAGCTGGAGGTTCAAAAAGAACAAAGAAATTAGTTACAGCCTCAAATCTTCACCTTTCATATTGTCAAGTACAAGTAAACACAATGAAATACTTGTTTTAGACCAGCTGAAGGCTGATTTTACACTTTAGTCACAGACTTGATTTAATATTAGTCTCAGACTAGTTTTATACTAGTTTCAGACCAGTTTCAGACAAGTTTTAGACATCCTGTGGCACATGAACTCGTTTTTAACAAAGATAATAAAGAGTACTTGGTAATAGTTTGTCATTATAACACACCATACTTTCCAGTGTGACTCTACTGAGCTGCTATAACGACAATAAACCTGAGGACATTCACATGGTATGTTTACTTAAAAAACTCCTATTAACATTTCTTCAGAAAACAAAACTGTGGCGTCGTTTTTACATATTTGGGAAATATACCTTAAATATTGTATATAGATAGATTTAATGTTTGCTATTAAGCTCATTATTACTCATACTTATTCTACAACTTTGAACTATTACTTGAGTATTTTCCCAGGAGCTGTACTTTTAGTTGAAGCAGAACACAGCTTCAGTCTAAATGATAGAATTTAATGTATTTTACTGATATTGAAACATATTTTTTACCTGTAATTATCAAGTTAAGCAGGTGTACTGAGTACTAATGAGCAATATGTTGTTAAAAACTGAAAGGGTGCATTTCAGTACTACATAAAACAAAACACTTTATGATAAAAATATGCAATAAAAAGTTTAATCACTTGATTTGTAATTACAGCTACGCTAAGTAATTAGCATGTCTCATCAACACACCTGGTTAGCCTCGTTAGCATGTTAGCCAGCTATCGCTAACGTTACCGTCAGCGGAGCGGAACCAAAGATATCAAACTTTCTCCTCTCGAAACGTTATATATTTGCATTTTCTCTCATTTCTTACCCGTTGTGGTGCTTTTTCTTCATGAACGGGGGTTCTTTCTGGAGATGTTAGCTCGTCCCGTTAGCACAATGCTAATCAACGTCATGTTTACAGAATAAGCTTCCAACACACTCCCTATTTTAATCTCACTTCAACTCCCGACAGATTCCAGACGATTAAATTTGGACTTTTCTTCAGTTTCAGGTGTTTTGTACTTATTTATAAAATAAAACGCTAACATCACAACAACGACGGGTCTGCAGGTGGCGCATGCGCAGAAATAACCGGAAGCCAAAGTCAGTGTGGTCGCTCCGGTGAACCTGACAGTGAATTACAGTATTCAGTAATAAAAGTGGGATTTTGGGGGTAGTTTTATTGTGACCTTTTGTTTAACTCGTGAAAAACACCTCATTCAAACTAAATGTCAAACTTGGGCCACTTTTCTGCACCACACCACATTTCATCCATTATTTCAGTCTTATATACATTGTTATGATGTTAATATACTGGTGTCATCTTATATACTGTTCTTATCCTCCATCATCCCGATCTGATCCTATGTACATCCTCTTTGTTTAATCCTACATAAACAATGCTTGTGACATCCTCACCTCACCTGATATACATCCTATATGCTTCACCCTGGTCTGACCCTTAAGATGCCATCCTCACCTGTCTACTCATCCAATGTAAGTCATCCTGATCTCCTCCTTTCTTCTGGTTTGATCCAATATAAATGACCCTGGATGCTGGTCTTGACCTATACACTTGGCCTATACAATCCATGATCCATAATCTTTGCCTTCTACTTACATAAATCTTTTCCAACTGTGGCTCGGTGAGCACGACCTTTGAGTCCAGCAGCTCTCTGGGACGGGTTGAAATTTCACTGTACAATAGTTTATATATGTGAACAATAAAGCATTGTTCTAAATATAAACTGGCCTCTTCCTATGCATTCCAAGGTATTTCTCAAAAAGTGACTTGTTCGGTCTTTAATTAACTTCTAACTGTTGTGAAGAAACTGGAAGGAGGGCATCCGTCAGGTCAGCTGTCTGGTAAAACATAAACAAAAAAAGTGAAATCCTGAATACGGTTCTGCCTCGACGCCATTCCCTCACACACTGATCCAAACACCACCACTCTTCCTCCCTGTGGCCTCATCACTCCCCCTCAGCTGCTACTGCAAGCTGATTAAAACACCTGGCATATTCGTCACCGCGGGGAACCACAGCTCACCTCTGAAGTGTCCATCCTTGCCCTTCTTCTTCTTCCACTCGATGAGTGGGTTCTGGTCTTTGTCCGTGTCTCCGGTCTGTTTATAGATAAAAAGAAAACAGCTTCAGGTTAAACAGTATATAAAAATACACCTCATAACCACAAAACTACAATAAACAGATGTAAAACAACAAGTCAGTGGAAGAAAAGTGTCATTAACGTGCAGAAAAGCAGCTCCAGGCACAATGTTCACACAAACACAAAAATCCCAGTCATAAATAGATGCAGGAGCATCAAAACATACAAAACAACCACAAAGGCTAAAGAAATCAATAAATAAATATAACTGCCGCCAAGATAAATCTGAACAGACACTAAAACGAGCACAGAAAAGCGAGAGATTTAACAAACAAAAAAGATTTACTCACCAGCTGTGATCCTGTCGTTTCTCCAGGTCCTCTCAACTCACTGGTCTGGATCAGATGAATGAATAAACAAACACCAACACTGAATGTAACCTCTCTTTCTTTATCTTACATCCGTGTGTAATCATTCTCGTGTATAGATTACAGCAACATCCACACCAACAGTTTAGACTTTTTTCTGTTGGAGCGTCTCCATGAATTGTTTGTCCCAAAAACAAATCCAACAGCTAAAACTGATCAACTCTGTCATTAAGTCAATTAAAACCACAAATCTGCTGGCTGAAGGGTGCTAAATTAAAGTTGTATTTTCCGTTTCGTTGTTAAACGTTACATTGGGTGAAACACCGCCACCTGCTGTTTGGAACGGTGAACCACAGTTTAACGTTTGAAATGAAAACATTAAATTTCTGAACAGTTTTCTTCAATCGTTCCTTCTTCCCAGGATATCACCTTTCGCGTCTCCACAGTGGCTTCCATCAGGGTAATAATTTGAATTATTTGAGTGGCTCAAATGTAAAAAAAAAAAAGTCTTTAAAACCCCAAATTTAAGGACTTAAAAATGAAATGACAATGTTTTTTAACCAATAAAAGGAGCAAACAGGAGTGAGACCGAGTCCCCAGTGCACGAGCTGAAGTTTGGCAGCAATGAGAAGCAGCTTCAGTTTGTCACAGGTTTTTTTTAATTATTAAATACGACAGATCTGGGCCATGTAGAGGAATCGCGATGCCGTTCACTTTGCTCCTTCGTCAAACTTGGGCTCTGGAAAGAAAACAGAGAAACGGGACATGAATGATGACGTGATGCTTCAGGAATCCAGCGCCACGCGTTTCAACCCACCTGTGAACTTGATCTCGGGGAACTTGACCATGTCTCCTCCTCCGAATAGTCTCTGCAGCTTGGTCACCTCATCGCTCACGTTCTTCTGGTAGGTGGGGCCGGCATCCACGATGCCGCCAGACGACCTGCGAGGAGTCAGGGAGACGGACGTGAGCAGGTCTGCTGTCACGCCGAGGCTCTACGGCGGCTGTGTGGAAGAGGACTTGCTTGCTCTTGGTGTTGTAGTCGCGGATCTTGTCCAGGAACAGCTTCTGGACCGGGTCCAGGTCCTTGGCCTTGTTGAAGAGGACGGCGGACAGGCCCATGTTCCTGCGGAGGCTAACGCCCACGGCGGAGCGCAGCAGCGACGACAGCTGGAACAACCGGTGGAGAGCCATCTGAAACACAAGAGGACACGGGGAACCGTGGTGCTACTCTCATCCTTAACGTAGGATCTCTTCAATTACAGACTTCAACTGGAGGTTTTCTATCTATTTTTATGCCCGATGAAGACAGTGATTTGTGTGCAAACGGAATACTTTGCAGTAGCTTATCCTGACAACTTAACACAGATCAGAAGTATGACACACATTCTCAATCGGGCCACATGCAGCCCAATTCTATCTTGAAATACTGTCACCATAACCGTTTTGTTATTAACTTTTTTTGATATGGTGTCAAGTATATGTGATTGAAATGCCTGTATTTTTGCAACACCAAACAATTGCAACCAAACTTCAACATAAAGCCAATGTTAATGAAACCTTTTGATGCAAAATACAGTGAAATATTTCCCAAAAGTTCTCCTATAAACCCATAGAGCATTAAATCGCTCAATTCAACAACAAAAAACGGTTTCAATCGAGTGCAGACCAGTTAATGTGCACCACATCTTTTTAACCAGGACAAGTTTATTGATGCAGCAGCATTCAGACACAAGACAATTCACGGGGAAAAAACTATTTAGATTAAGAAAGACATTACTACTCAGTGAGTCAGGAAAGCATAAATTCTAAACTGTATCATGATAAAGTTAATAGAATAAGTAAACTATTGTTTATTAGAAAGCCTGAGCAAGTCATGTTTTATAGCCTGATTTAAAAGCAGCAAGTTGTTTTTTTTAGAAAGAAAATCCTATATTTTCCCCACATTGGGAGACAAATTAACACTTTGCTTTGTTGCTGCAGCAGTGGACAAAATTATAAGTATAAAAAAACCAATAATTACAGTGACAATAATATAAACCGTGACATTGTATATATCTCTACATGAATATGTTGAAAGTCCAAATCATGTTAGTTTCACCTTGGACATTGATACGACTGCAAAACGTTTGCATTTCCCTCCTAATCAAGCACAAACCTTTATAATCAAAGTTAAACGCTTCCTTCAAAGTAAAGCACGTTACTTCATGATGAAGCCTCACAGTTGAACAGGCTGCTGCTGCAGCCGCTTCATGCTAGGTAGCGTTAGCCGGGAGCAGCTCATGCTACCTATTCTCAAATCATCCACTAATCATAAATACTTCCGAGTTAAAATGACTAGAGTTATCCTACTTGGCCTAAAGTAGAATGAAGACATAAGTCACTCATTTGTATTGATTCTAATAAAATAACTAACATTATGACCACCGCTGCGAATGCTAACATGTTTGCACGTCTGTCGCAATAGCCTCCTAAATGACTATTATATTGCGCCGTGTCACTCCCACACCTGCATCTGAAGACGTGTTCTAGTGTGGGTCTGTGCTTAAAAAGCCGAAAAACAGCCTTAAATAGTGCCTTTTGGGTGTATTTGTGTAAGCTGTACTCACCTTGGATTGACACTCGAGATATGAAGAACCGGAAGTGGGGGACCGGAAATGGGGGGACCGGAAGTGGTGGGCGTGTTTTGATTATACGATGACGTCACCACGTACCTCGACGTCCGATTAAAAAAGAAAAAAGTTGTATTTTTAACACGTTTGATTTGACTTTTATAAGAGCTATTATCGTCACATTGTAAACGTATTAAAATTATTTAAATAAGCTTTGCACCTTTCCTCATTGCAATTATCCTTCATTGACATTTGAAACTCTGGATTCAGACTTGGGTAACCAGATCAGTAAATTACCATTATTAGTGTTTTAATCTCCACCACATGCAACCTCGTTTCACGTTGCCTCACAATGTATTTCTTTATACTTTGCATTGCACAAAGGGAGCAGCACCTGTGATTTCATTATGTCTCAGACATAACTGCAAAGCCATTATTAAGCCGTATATCACGCTATTCTATTCTATTCATCTGACATGAAGTGATTGTTTTGCTGGTTTGTTTTTTTTTTACTAAATTTGTTGAATGTGCTGCATGACATTTTATCTCCCAACAGACTTTTCTAATGTTTGAAAAACATGTTCTTTGGATATTGATGCATGCTCTTGAAATCATCATTGTAGACATAATTAAAATCAAGTACCAAAGAAAAACAACTCAAGTTCTTACTAATATTTCAGCTCCTCGGTTCCTCCATCGATTTAAAAATATTTTACACTTAAAATAGTTCCATAAATATGTAATCATAAGGGAGGAGTTTAAAAATGCAAATAACTGGACCTTGATGTTGAATCTTTCTGCAAACACCAGACAAAGCTCCTCCTGGATTTGTATGTACATTCAAAACTTTATTATGGAATACAGTGTAGAAAGCGTTTTCCCAGTCAATGCAAATGACCTGCACAATATTACACAGTGGAAAACAGAAGGATCACAGAGAGAGAAAGAAAAAGAAAAGATGGAAAGAAAATCCTGCTTCCTCTTCTTCTACTCTACCGCTCTCTGCACGTCACTGGAGGAGGAAGAGGACGAGGAGGAGGAAGAGGAGTGGAAATCCATTATATATACAGACTGGCTGCCTGGCTGTCTATTCATCCATAACTGCAAGTCATTTCCTCTCCTCCTCCTCCTCCTCCTCCTCCTCTGAGCTGAATGATAAAACACCAGACTGAAAATGACAGATAATCTGACAGTTTTCAATGCGTGGGAGCAAAAAATCCTGATAATCCAACCTGCAGAAGATCAACGAGCATGACAAGCGTGATTTCCAATCCGTTCCGGATCGATTCTTTTTCAGTTTTTGATTTCAACATTTTGTTTGAACTAGAAAAAGAAAGAAAACAACTTGCGGTGATTTTGAAACATGCTGAGTGTTTCTGGGACAAAGAGTCCCCCTGACCCCCCCAACTGCAGGATTTTTAACCCCCCCACACTTCGAAAACTGCCGACCTCCCCCCGTTTTACCCAAACTACACAGCGACATGAATCGAACGAGAAAGAAACACAGCAGGAAGTGATTTTGGAGGATTTATCAACATAATATAGATTTGTTTTCATTCTTTAAGTGCATGAGGATCATTTACAAACCGAGATGAAGCTTTAAGGAAAGTAGCAGGTTTTTTTTCTTAAAAAAAGAAAAAAAAATCAATAAAAATAAAAGAGAAACACACTTAAAATCCCAAAAAGAAAATCACAGATTTTAAATGTGTATTTGTACATGATATCAAAGCAGAGCCCGTTCATCTAGATTCATATATATTTTTCATCGTTTTGAAGTCACGTGATCACGAGAAAGATACTAAATGTACAATCTTGCTAGAATGACAATCTATAATGTGAGAAAGGATCTCAGAGAGAGAGCAGCGTCAACGTCTCCTTTCTTTTTCTTTTTTTTTTTTTCCGTAGGTGTGTTTTTCTTTTTCCAAATCCCGTCATGCACTACACAGGAACAGCTAAGACTTCAGCATTACTTCAGTAACATTACACGTAATTTAAAAAAAAGGGACTTTACATCAGTTGACTTTTTTTTTTTTTGGTACTTTTTTTCGTCTTCTCCGTTTTCGTCTTTTTTTCTTTTTTTTTTTGAAAAACAAAACCATAAAGAGAAAAATTAAAAACAGCTCATTCGGAATACATAATTACTACATATTCAGCCTTTAAGAGCTTCGTGTGACTTAACACAGCCCAGCTGTTGTAAGAATGTAGATAAAATTAAAAAAAAAAGGAGGGTGATGAAGGAGGAGGAGGAGGAGGAGGAGGAGGGAGAGACTCCAGTGTGGACTGTGCAGTAGTGGTGCAGAAGGCGGGGAAACGCCGGGCCTCATTTAGAATACGTCACGTTGCCTATTTTTCAATCTAGAAGAGAGACGGATGAGGATGCGGTGGATTCTGCATGCAACCAGGTGTTGTAAATGAGGCCCGGGTCAGCATGCGCCCGTCACTGGTCCGATCAGCCTGCACACACCTGAAAGTAATAAAGACTAATGAAAAGAAATCCACCTAAACACTGGCCCTGACTCAGTGTGGAGAGAACCTGCTTCTTTCCCCAGAAACAAACAAAGCAAAATGAAATAACTAATTGATGCACCGGGCGGGCCTTTTGTTTTTTTGTTTTTTTTAATTTCTGTCATACATCAGCAGGCCCAGACGGAGCCACGACTTTGAAATAAAGTTAATTAAGTAATTAATAAGACGTCGTGCTCCAATAAAGTGAACGAACGTGGTGCAAACCGGCTCGGCCCAGGCAGGAAAAAAAAAAAAAGAATAGAAAGAAAGAAAGAAAGAAAGAAACCCCCAGCTACAGTTGTTCTGTATGTTTGTGACGAGATAAAGGAAGGAAGGATGAGGGAGGGAGGAGGGGTGAGATGTATGTGTGTGTGTGACAATCTCCTCAGTTCTGCATCTGTTCAAAGAACTTGTAGGTCGGGTTCTCGTAGCCGTTCTGCTGCATCTTCGAGAGGTGGCGCTCCTCGGGGGTGACGGCGGCATCCACCTATGGGGTGGGGGGGTGAGGGTGGGGGTGGGGGGGGAGAGGATCTATATTTAGAGATATTCTGGAAGCATTTTTACATTTTAAAATATATGGTTTTGTTGGAAATTGTGATGATGTGGCTTCATTATTGACACACACACACACACACACACACACACACACACACACACACACACACACACACACACACACACACACACACACACACACACACACACACACACACACACACACACACACACACACACACACACACACACACACACACACACACACACACACACACACACGCAGGTCAGTCACCTCGATCACTCCGTGGTGGATGGAGGTGTACTGCTTCTTCCTCAGCATCACCAGGGTGATAACGATCACGGTTGCTATGACGACGCCTCCCACCATCAGCCCGATGATGGCGCCCTTGTTGGAGCCCGCGTCCTCGGCGAAGAAGACCTGCGGGAGGCGGCGGTCAGGTGAGGAGGACGTCTTTAGTGATAATTACGCCGCTTCCCCAGTGCGGTTCCATTCCCCGCCGCCTCGCTTTGTCGTCTTCCCGATCGTCACGGTCTCGTCTCGCCGCTCGACAAAGGTGGAAATAATTCCTCCTCGTGGCCGTCGGGTGATTTACACAAAGGGGCGCTGATGCCGAATGACTCAGCTCAACTTAAAAGGAGTGACGGCTTCAGCCGCTCACAGACGGAACACGCAATCTCAACAACGCCGTCATCAGCCGGGCGATGAATCATCAAATTGTTGGCGAATTTCTAAATCTGATTGTTCGAGACATCTGGACATACATGAAACACTGCATGTGGAATAATCCAGCATAAAGCTGATTGAGGGGTGAGCGTTATGTGAACGAGTGGGAAATGTGATCCGCGGTGAAATGTGGGGATTAGTGGATTAAAGGTGAGGGGAGTCAGGTGAAAGGCTTTAGATCGAGGGTTTTGTGCCGGTTTGACAAGGAGCGGGATGAGATTAACGCCGTGGGAACACGACGACGTCGACGGCCAGCGGAACGCCTCCAATTGAGCCTTTACCAGTTTCTGGTGGTGGACTTCGTACTCGGCGCTCTGTCGGTCCTCCGTCTCCATCCGCAGCTCGGGAACGGCCTCCATCTTCATTCCGGTCACTGGCGAGGTCGAGGAAAAGCACAACCTATTATCGACGCCGACACGCGGCCGACGGCAGCATGTAGCGGCGGCGTACAGATCGCTATATGCTAATCTAAACAATGCTGTCCTAACACGACCTTCACTCTGAACGCCTCAGCAACATGTGGCGTCCCTCAGGGACTGATCCTTGGATCACCTTTGTTTCTGTTTTCAAACTCTCTGACGTAAAGTTCTGAATTTTGAAACCTCTGGTTTTCTGATATGGACACATTTCCAAAGCAGTGTTAAGAGCGGACTCTACAGCGTTTTATTAGAAACTCGAAAAACATAAATTTTTAGAAAGAGCAGAACCAACCTGGCCGTGTGGGAATTCCTCTGTCAAGGCTGGGGCGAGAGTCCACCAGCTCAACTGGAGCACAACAACAACAACAACAACAAATAAGCGAAATGACACTTTCTCAGCTGAAGAGCTCCACTGTCGTCAGCATATTTGCCCGGGTGATTCGGGGGGAAGGTGCGTTACCCTGGTTCTCGGTGTTGGGCTGGTTGAAGCTCTCGGGGTGGATGAAGCCGATGCCCCCCCGGCCCAGGGTGTCCTCCTGGGGCAGCAGGTCGCTCTGGCCGTCTCCCAGCTCCTGGTCGGGCATGAGGGCGTCGTTCCCGTAGCTCACCCGCACGTCTGTCTGGAGGTTGGCCAGCTGCTGGGCCATCTCGGCCTGGTCCCTCTGCAGGAGCTCTGCCGGGAGGAAGAGGGGGAAGTATGAACCTCTTACTTCGTCCATGTTCACTTATTAATGCACCTTTGAAATACACAATCCAAGACATAAACGCTCCCATATGAGAAGACACGTGACATGAATGTAAAAGCTTGGTGCTGGATGTGTGTGTTTGGTTCAGACAGAATCCCAGATGGCTGCGTGACGCATGAACTCCAGTAAACAGCGGCTGCAGGTTTAGAGCGAGAGAGGAGGGGATTTATCTCCCCTGCAAACGCTTTCATTTGACTGTGACCCGGAGAATTAGGCCAAACGTTCTTATCAAAGAAGAGAGGGAGCAAAAAAAAAAAAAAAAAGGAGGGCTGGAATTTGGAGTCCTCCACCGGTCTTCCATGTCCGACAAGCTCCGACTGAACGGTGGAGGATTCCGGGGTTGTGACTCACCGACTTGGTCCTTGATGTCGTCGGCCACGCCGGGCACTTTGTAGAGGAGGCCCAGAGACTGGTTCATACGCTCCTCGATCACACGCAGGTGGGTCAGAACCTGCACAACAAGCTGGGTTAGAGGTTTAGATCATAGATTATATACATTTGTATTTTTTACCGCCTTATATTTCGGTCCTCCATTCAACTCTGGGAGCACCTGAGGTCTGATCTGAGCCGCCTTCTTGGGGTCCACCATGCGGACGTGCTCAAAGTGTTTGAGGGTGTGCTGCCGGTCCTTCTGCTCGGCCCGGACGTACTTCTTCAGGAGGCTGAAGACGTGACGCGGCTGTAAGGCAAATTCACAGACCCGTGCATTCAGGGGAGCGAAGCCTTTTCCTGCAATTATACATTTCTGCAGCATAAATCCGCATCTTCTTTCCATAAATGTTCCAGATGGAAGAGGGACTTTAAAGATAATGTTGGAGAAAAGCTATTCACGAACCGTTAAACTCAAAGATTTCTGAGGCGTGAGAGTTCTGAGACAGATTTGACATTTTATTTTGAAAATGCGATGACAAAAACATTAATCTGTGCAAAAGAATTTTTCAAAATGCCATTTTCTTATGTTTAGAGTTACATTCTACAGTCATAAAAGTTCATTTCTGCAAGTTTAAAGTAAATTTTCTATGTGTAAAGTTAAACTTGATTGGTTTTAAATGGGCAATGTTAAGTTTTATATTTTATAGGTTTATTGTTCAATTCTACACATTCAAAGTAAAACATTTTTCATCAAATTGTTGTTAATGTTGAACGTTACATTTTTGTGTTCCAAGATCAATTTGAGAGGTTTTTCCGACATAGTTTTAGGCAGATTGAACAAGAAATATGATTCATGTCTATACCTAAAAGATTAAGATGAGTTATTTTGTTAAAAATCTATTTATAAAAATACAAATAATTTTTTTTTTTTATATAGATTATCAACAAAGGGTTTGTACATGGTTAAGTATGTCTATGCATGTAGGTGAGGGGTGTAGTATGTATATGTGCTTCCTTGTGTTATTCTCTTGAATCACATCAGTTCTGATTATTTCTATCCATTTAGGAGGAAATGTTCCAAGTGTTTCCGGCCGGCGCTCCAGATGTTCGGCACCTCTGCTCCAGCAGCAGCATCTCATCAGATGTGAAGCTTCCGAGACGTCGGATGCTGTTTTTAGTCGTTGATATTGAGCCGAGACTGCAGCAACTCTCCGTTTGATTAAAACAAGCCTGTCTGCTGCTTTCTCTCGTCAGACACCTTTTTACACTTTTAGCTCCTCTGCTTTAATGTCGACCCTTTTATGAGAAACACGGCTGTATTTATCTGGAACAAATCTTAATTTGTATGTGTTAAACCTTATTTTTCAGGAAAAATACAGGCAACAAACTCCTGTTGATATGAATTAATCGGCTAAAAGAAGAAGTTTAATATAAAATCACTGCAATATTTACTGTTTACTGTTGGAAGTGGTATAAATATCCCTCAAAAGTAGAAAATAGCTTATTTTTGGCAGGATTAGATTGAAGAGGCGTCAAGAAAAGAAGCCGAATTCAAATCTTGAAGAAGCTGCAACTTTAATCTGAAAGTCAAATCTGTAAAAGGAGCTTGTTTTTCTGCCGCTTCTATTCCGAGACGAGCCTCATGCTGCTAATGTGTGAGGTGTGAGATGTGTTTTCCTGTGTGAAGCTGTTAAATCCTTCCTCGCGGCTCCTGACCCCGTCACTGGTTCCATGTTCCACACAAATAAACCGTGTAAAGACACATGCAGGTCAAATATTCACGCATCAGGATGCGAGTTTGCAGGCTTGTTTTAAAGTGTGTGTGTGTGTGTGTGTGTGTGTGTGTGTGTGTGTGTGTGTGTGTGTGTGTGTGTGTGTGTGTGTGTGTGTGTGTGTGTGTGTGTGTGTGTGTGTTACCCTGGGCGGGTCCTGCTGCAGGGCCGTCAGGTAGCTCTCCAGGGCCAGGCGGCGCCGGTCGTTGAGCAGCGTCTCCACCCGGGCCATGTGCGTCTCCACCAGCTGCTGCCGCTCGCTGGCCGCCTCCTGCTCCAGAGCCTCCACCTTCTCCTGGAAACGCTGCACCGCCATTCAGTCTTTAGTAAATCACGCATTCACTACTTCGTTGTAAAAGACGCAAGTCATTTCCCGTTGTGGGAAACGACTCACAAGTTCATTTTAAACGCCGACGGATGAATGTCACGTATATTCCAGGTGGATACGACCAGTGTTGATGCGCTGCACCTGTCTTCTCACCTGGATGACGGCCTTCTTGTCGGCACGAGGAAGAGTCTTTGCGTCCCTCTCAGCTTCCTCCCACTCCCTCATCACCTGGCAGAGGAAAATCCTTCATTACAAGCGTTTCCTCTTTGATTCCACCCATCATCTTTATCGCGGTTTTATCAGAGCGCTGCCGTCCTTGGCTGCAAACTGTTTCTTCAGCTTTGTTACACATTTACCATTTTTTCTGAATAACTTGTTATTTAAGTCACGTTTCAATAACGAGCAAATCTATTTGTTCACATTTTGGGCACCACTAAGAAATGTGGGTTTGATGTAGTAAAAATGTATATTTAAGAGTAATTCTGCAGGAAAACCATCACTGTTCATTCCTTCGAAGTCTGAAGAAGAAGAAGTCTGAGTCCTTGGAAGGATTCCAGGCCGGACCGGACCTCTGAGGAGGAAGGCGGCCGTGTGAAATCGGTTGATGGAGCGCCTGCAGCTACTCGCTCCTCCCCACAAAAACCCTAATATCAAGTGCTTGTTTCTCGTCTGGCGCTTTGAACACGGTGACTTTGCCGCGGACTATCTGGCTCTCCGCCGGAGAGCGAGCCGCTTGATTAAAAAAAACACAATCAAAGTGAGAAACGGCTCGGCGGCCTCGGCCTCCAGGGACCAAATCTGCTTCAAAACACTCCGACATTTATTCTGCACAGTCACCGCGGCGGCTGGGTTCGGCATAATGACGTACAACACCGGACAGACCGAAGCACCAGTACCTGGGACATCCTCTCGCGGTGCTTGGCCTCCAGACTCTCCTTGGCCTTCTGGAAGTAGATGTGCTCGTTCTCGTCGGCCGGCGTCTCCAGGTAGTGGTCCACCGCGTCGGGGGAGCTGGGCGTGGCCGTGGGGACTGCGGCGGCGGCGGAGAACAAAAGACAAAGCGGAGGAGGTGAGGAGACTTCCGGGGACTTTCGTGTGCCGAATCTGGGACAAACCAGTCCAAAGTGGGTTAATGGCGTTAGTGTGAGCTCAGGAGAGAAAGAAAACACAAAAGGCGGCTGTAGCTGGAAGCCGACACCCACCGAGGAGCAAACAAGTGAAAGCCTCAGATGACCTGCAGTCCTTTGTAAAGCACAGCAGACAACCCCCGCCTGCACCCACTCCCATTTATATAACTTCATTGAGAGCGTGATCCAGCTCCCCTGCCAAACCTGACACCAGAGTTTATCCCGTGGGAGCAGCAGCCCAGGCGAAATTGAAAAAAAAAAAAATATATATATATATATATATATATATATATATAATTGGATGGGATATTGCGTGAAACTGGGATTTAACAAGAGGCGAGTCGATTATCTTTCCTCCAAACGTGCGGCTCAGGAGTGGCCGCCGGTGGATTCGTGAAGCCGTGAAGGTCGACGGCCACGTGAAATTGATTCACGCCGGCGGCGGTCGCACGGCTGCGCAAGACACAGGAACAAGAGAGGGAGGTTCTTCACTCCGACCCCAGCAGGGAGACGGCCGGAAATGCCAACGCATTTCATTTGTTTACATGAACACAAACTGTTCAATTTCAGTCATGTGTGAACAAAACGTGAATTTACAGATATAATGGGTGCTAAAGACGCATGTTTTTATCTGTTAAAAGACTGAGTAAACGACTGACGACGGACTAAACGACTGACTGAGTGTGTGAACGTCAGAAGTCACTGCAGTATTTTCTCAGCTCCCAAACTACTCATGCAGCTACAATGTGGCACTTAAACACTGTCGATAAAATTAGATCAAAATACAGGCGGACAGGGAGAGGACGAGTGCATTTTGCTGCAGGGAAACTCACACACACACACACACACACACACACAGACACAGACACAGACACAGACACACACACACACACACACACACACACACACACACACACACACACACACACACACACACACACACACACACACACACACACAGCAAGGTCATCCAACTTGACACACAGAAATCAGCATCGGGAGCTTCAACCTCCTGCTTCGAGTCACAAACGGCTTCAGGATGCAGTGAAGAAAGTTGTTTCTCCACCAGGAAATATCTCTGATGGCTCAACTTATCAAAACGCTGAAAATAATGGCGGCGATCATTTCCAGTTTTAACGATCGCGCCGATAATCAATCAGCACAATGTGATGTGGAAGGTGGGTTCGCTCTCGGAGCGTGAAATGCTGAAGTGATGAGATTTTTCTGACTGTCACCTTCGGAATATTTCACATTTTTAAAACTGCAGCGCGGCGGTTCCCCGTCTGGCTGAATGAGCGAAGTCATTTCCTCGGTGATGAGGAGCGAACGCCGCGGGCGGGCGTGAAACACGTGACGGAGAATCTCTTTAAATCATAAACTGTGCAGTATTTACGTTCACAAGAGCCGGGAGCGGCAATGCTTTGAAAATATTTGAAAAATAACCTGAAAAGACAACAGAATGTAGAAAACACTGTCATTTATGAAGGAAGTTTGTTACCTCTTGCCATTCCAGTTTCCACCACTGGTGTACGGAGTCTATGTCAAATGTAGACATTTTGGGGGAAATCGTACATTTCAGGAGGACACCTCTATATTTACAAAAAAAAAATTTCAAAGCACACGATTCAAAGGTCTTACCTTCATACACAAGTTTAGTTTTGCATAATTATTCAAATGTTTGATCAGAAAAAAGCAGTTAAAAGGGGGGAAAAAAAGCTTCTGATCCCATTTAAACCTGCATGTTTTACAAGCGAACGCAACGTAAAGCCGATTTGAAACAGACTCGACGTATTTAACGTGTGCGGCTGGCGAGATGTTAAACATACTGAACATGATCCTTGTTCCCACCGGGCGCAAAGCTCGGACTTTGGCAGACGAAGTTTGTTCGGGAGAAGCAGCAGAAGAGTTACAAGACGAGTAGTGACTTCAGAGGATTATTCAAATATCCGACGTGCAGGAAGTGTGAGAAGAAGTGAAGCACGCCAAGCGGGAGGCTGCAGCGGTTAATAAGCGGCGGTGGGACGACGGGCCGGAGGTCAGCGGGGCAGCGGGCGGGACTTACTGACGCTGCTGCAGACCGACATGCAGTACTCCTCTGACTCAAAGTTATTCCTGTTGCCGCCGCAGCCGCCGTAGATAAACTTGGCACAGCGGCCCTCCTCGCGGTCAAAGTACCAGCGGGACAGCATGGCCCGGCACGGACCCGTCTCCGCACTGGCCCAGCACACGTCTTGGAGAACACACACACACACACACACACACACACACACACACACACACGTCACGAACGCTATTGTGCCTAATGAATGCTGGGAGGTGATGAATGTGACGAACTGGAGAAAATGACAGCTGGGAAAATAACATGAGAAGCATTGAGGCGGTTTGAGAGGAAATAAAGGAGGCGTACTGTATAATAAAACAGTTTTCCCACACAAAAATACCTCAATATGTTGAGAAATCGAAACAAAAATATGGTTTTAAGATGCAGAACAGAAAAAAAAAAGAGCAACAACTAATTCAAGGTGTTTTGGCCCCCGGGCCCCTTGTTTGTGTTCCAGATGTTAATCAATGTTAATTACCCCGGACGACTTCCTCCACCGACTCCGTGGTGGTGGTGGTGGTGGTCGTCATGGCAACGCTGGTGGTGGGCTCGTCGTCGCCGTCGTCGAGCGTGTCGATGATGTCGTCGTCCTCGTCCTCGTCCTCCCCGGCCACCTCCTCGTCCTCCTCGCCGTCTCCGTCCCGGTCGGTGTCCAGCACGTCGTCCTCCTCCTCCTCCTCTTCCTCCTCCTCCTCCTCGTCATCGTCTTCCGCCACCTCCTCCTCTTCCTCCTCCACCTCCTGGATCACAGATGGTTTGGTTTCCTCTTGCTGCTCTGCTGGCTCCGGCTCCCGCACCATGCTGCGACGCGAGGAGGTAAAGGAGGGAGGGGTGAGGAGACACATGGAGGAGGAGGGGGGGCATGGCAGTGAGGAAGAGGACGACAATGAATGGAGGAAGGACGCATGCTTCAGATATTGTGGCCTGGTGGGACTGCTGAACTGAAACCATGGCGCGTTGCTGTACCTGTTGTCGGAGTAGTCGGTCTCCGCGCCGCCCCACCACACGTCGGAGTCGTCGGCGTCCTGCTCGGTGCTGTCGGCGTCGCGCTCCGCCTCGGCGGGGCAGCACACGAACTCCACGCCGCGGAAACGGTCGATGCCGCACGGCAGCAGCATCCCGTAGTCATGGAGATTCATGGTGCGGTCGCCGCAGGACTACGGAGACAAGGACGATGGGTGGATATGAAGGGTCTGCAGCTGGAGAACCTGGAGCTTCTTTTTTTAAACCGTTTTTTACTAAACTTTTGTCTCTTATTTCACACTTTGAAATGAGTCTTCCAGAAAAGAGTAAAACTTGGAGAGCGCTAAAAGGCTAAAACTGTTTCTATTGGGATAAAGAGGCAAGATCTTAGAATTAGCAAGCCGCTCTGAATTGTGTTTTTTTAACATGGAACCCACATACTTAGTTCCGCTGCTCATCCCACAAATGCATGTCTGAACAACCAGAACAAAACGTAGCCTCATAGAAGCAGCAGCTGCATTTAAGCGGCCACTTGTTTTGTCAATGTGACTGAATTCTTCCCGATCGGCCCGTTTCCATATACACTGAGCGCAGGTTGAACGCTGGTCGTATTCAGCAGTGGGTCCTCACCTCCTTGGCCACGGTGTGCCAGTGCAGGTGGCTCTCGCACTGGTCCATGCGCTCCTGGTGAAGGAACTTGCACTTGTCGGGTACGAGCAGAGCGTCGCTCACAAACTCCCCCACTGCGACACAGAGGACACGAGCACTCGGTATCACACACACACGAATACAAATACAAAGGGGGAACATCGGCGGACTCACCCAGGCAGCGGTACGGCACCACGATGTGCATGTGGCTGCGACACTGCTTGCGGCCCTTCTTGCACCAGTTCTGGATGCTGACCGGCTGGTTGGCCTCCACCACGTTGGTGATCTGCAGCTCCGGGTACACCTGCACAGACGGGTCCACATAGTTCTTTTTCCAGACACACCGGGACCAGTTTTCCACGCGCATTTAGCTTCGCGCAGCCTAATTACAAGCTGGCGGCGGCCGGGCGAGGTCACGTGGACTTAAGCGGCTTGTTTACCGAGCAGAGTTTCGGCATCGTGTCAAGTTGCCAAATTGGGGATTTTGGTGGCTAAAAACAAATCTGCTCACTCACAGCAGACTTATTTGTCTCTGACACACAGAACAAAATGTTTCCAACCAGAGTCACCTGCAAACTAAAAGTCCTCTGTGGATTTCCATCGCAGCGGCGCCGAGTTCTGTCAAGCTGCTTGAGAAACGGCCGTTGCAGGCGAGTCGCCACCCTGTGACCTCGTATGGAAACTCTCCACTCCTCACGCCTACTCTAGATGCCCCTAATCCCCCGCTGCATGCCCTCCCACACACAATCCAATTGCACTGGCTCAACAAGTAATACAGCTAATTACCGGATCCCGATCCTGCTGCAGCGCCGCACTCTGGATTCTTGCACATGAACAAGTTGATCTACGGCATCTGTTTTTATAAAGTGGGCCAAGCCTTCTGTGGGGGGGGGGGGTCAGGGGGACGCCTTTTCCCAGGGTTCAGATCGGGGTCAGCAACACTCAAGGGGGTGAATTCTCCATAATCAGCAAACTGCATGCACTTAAAACTCATAGCTTCAACCGTCATTTACATCTTTGATGAAGTCGTATTACAGTTTAAGCTGCCAGACGGCGCCTCAACGACAATGAAAGTCCTTCAGTGACGACTTCCAATAAAGACGCTGCGCCGCTACCTGCTCAATCACTGTAATTTGCTCTTGGTGTCGACTTGCAATTCGCATTCAAATGTCGCTGCGATGAAATGCGACGGCTCAAACCTCCGCGAAACGTTTGAGGGTCGTTATGAGGCGGCGAAATGGGGAGCGATATCTGTGACGGGCGAATCAATCTGAAAGCAGCGTCTTTAGTCTTTGCTGCCTAAAATAGATAAATGTCTTTTCTCAAAACCTTGAAGCTCACTTCTTCTTCTTTTTTTTTTTTTAAACACAAAACACACCAAGTCATCTCAGCATTAAAGCTGCAGTGTCGACGATTCGTGTGACGTCTGTTTTGTCCACTGGGGGGCAGTGGTCAGCCCAGTTCCTGCACCAGTGGAAAATATTGCTTCTTGCCCCAACCATAGATTAGAATTCACACTTTTGTCTTATCATATTTTTATTTAATAAACCTATTGCTGGTTAATATGATCATACAGGTTTTTATAACTCTCTACATGCATTGATTTAAATCAGCTCAAACTTTATTGCAAACTGGGACATATTCCAGGATTTTTTCTTCCTGCTGGAGTGAAAGAGAAGGTGAGCAGCTTGTACTGTACCTCCTGGCAGTACTGCAGGATGCCCTCCTTGGTGCCGATGCAGCTCTTGGTGCCCGACAGGTCTGGCTCCCACTTGCCGCTCTGCACGTTGATGTGCATGTTGAGTTTACCGCAGAACATGGCCACCTGGGGCTCCGCCAGCAGACCCATGGAAACATCTGTAGGCACCTACAGGAGACATGAGGGAGATTTAATGAGACGTACCGCTCCGGTTAAAACTCCTTGAGCTCTTGCGCTGAAAAATGCAGGACGCAATTAAATTTTATTGCTGGGGTGGAGGGGCGGGGAGAGATTAGCGTGCGAGATGAAAAGTAAGATGAGGGCCGGGGCAGACGCTTCTCTTCCAATTTAATTGAAAACGCCAGCCTGGACTTAAACACTGCTGCACTTCCTCGCGCCGTTTCTCCTGCCGCAATCTGCTCCAAAACACACGAGGCTGGAAATGAAAAACCCAGCGAAGGAGCGAAGCTGAAGTGGTGGACGCGCAAAAAATCAATACCTTAACAGGAATAAATCACCTCAAGCAACAAGCAATCAAACACTTCAGCCGTGGCGCGTCCCGTATAGGAGCAGTCTGTGTCTTTCCAGGACATGATGGGGTTTATTCTCTCTCGTAGTGCAGAACAAGCGCAGGATGGCCTGGAGGCAAAGCCATGAGTGTGTGTGTGTGTGTGTGTGTGTGTGTGTGTGTGTGTGTGTGTGTGTGTGTGTGTGTGTGTGTGTGTGTGTGTGTGTGTGGCAGGGAAAGTTTAGCATGAACCTATTAATTTCTGTGTTAATTCATGCTGGTTTGTGGAGAGGAGTCGCTGAATGTCGGCATTGTGCTGGCAAATGAGCTGCCGTCTAAATGAGAGGCTGAAAGAGGAGGAGATCGGGGGTTTGGGGGGGGGGGGGGGTGCCATTGTCTACTCCCTAATCTCGTTAATGGTTCTGAAGACCCTGGCAGGCAAACAAATGTTGTTTTGTGAGATGGATAGCAGATTTTTCTTTTCTCCCTCCCTTCTCTGATATGAGCGGGGGGTGGGGGGTGGGGGGGTGGGGGTGGGGGGGTGGGGGGGGGGGATCGATTCTGTTGCATCGCTGCACAGATCAACTTCTTCAGCTTTCAAAAGCAGACGTCTGTGTCACTCGTGTCCTCGTTAGTTTCACAATCTTTCGTTTACCCGGCGATGGTATTTGATCTCCAGTAAATGGATTTCACCCCCACCGTGCTATTCTTTCACTTACACCGTGACAGGGGGAGATGGGGAGTCGAACCTGCAACCTTCTGATTGAGAGACGACGGCCGAATTAATCCGAAGCCTTTAATGACGATCTTCAACAAAACATGTGACATTTATTTTCCAGATGCAACTTTCCTGTTCCAGAATACGGTAAATGTTAACTTCACCACGCCTTCAAAATGTCGGCCAACCTTTCATCGCGGTCGTTTTGATTTCAAATGACTTTTAGCGAGCGGAGGCTTGGCGACTTGCACCTCAGACGCACAGCAGAAGACACCCGAAGGCAAGTATTTCATCAGTGTGACGTCTCATGAATGAAGAGAGACCTTCACACACACACACACACACAGGAGATCAGCTTTCACTTCCGGGGGTCATATTTGCACCTTGAAAAGTTCACACCCCCCCCCCCCCCCCCCCCCCCCCCGGGGCAACATCACAAGCTGCCAGTGAAATCATTAACCCCCTCCCACACACACACACACACACACACACACACACACACACACACACAGAGCAGGGTGGAAAATCCCCTCTTGGCCGTGGTCCTCCTTCGACTCCAACACATGACAACTTAACCCTGGCGGCCATCAGTCATGACGCCAAGCCATCTGCACCAACCCGGTTCATTCGGGGGGGGGAGGGGGGGGGGGTAACAGGTGGGGATCACAGCCCATCCTGCTCATTAAACCCAAGAAAAGATGAAAGTTACTTTCTGACGATGATAAACCAAGAGCTTTGTGGACGTATGAAGGAAAATCAGCGCAGACCGGTTGCCGATATTCAAATTCTGTGTGTCCTCTTCTTTCGGCTCTATAATCACAGCCTCGCTCTGGTTTGTGCTGCTTGGTGTTGTTGGGAGGAGGACGAGAGGAGGGAGTGAACCTCGACTGGAAAGATTATAAATCAGAGTCTTGGGGACGACGGCGAAGGCAGGAAAGTGAAAGGGAAGAACAATAACCACAATTGCGGCGGACAGGGAGAGATTGGAGAACAGATGAATTGGACAATGAGGCTTCGGGCTCGAACAGAAGGTCGAGCTCTTTGTACGGCCAAACGTGACGGAGGAGGAGGAGGAGGAGGAAGAGGCTGGTGGATATCTGAGAGGCAGGAAAGAGAAATGGCTGCTTCACACAAAGTCGTGTCCATCGTCTTCTGCTCGGTCTTTACGGTGAATCGTTCCCTACACGTCTGCGTGTTCCCTCGGCGCGTCCATACGTGGCATTGTGTGCAGCGCCCCTACAGGCCTGGCGTGAACACTACAGCATTGTTGTAAACGGAATTGCTCCGTCTCTGTGTGGACACCAGCCTTCTTTCCTGTCCTTTACGTCTCAGCTCTGGTCCGCCGTCCTGCCCGGCTGCCAGCCGCTGATCCCATGGAGGGCGGGGGTAATAATCTGGGCACTGAGGATTATCACGGCAGCCCGGCCGGGAGAAATATCCCCCTTTGGTCTCAATCTGGTATGATAGCCATCGCCTTTGACGTCTGGGAATACGAGGCCGATCCCACACGAGACGGACCGCTCAAAAGATGATTTAATTGAAGTCGGAGCAAAAAAGCGGCGAGCAGAAATGAGACGCAAGAAACCCAGCAATTCATCAAAAAAAATGCTGCGCGGCCCCACGCTGCCGCCATTAATCTAATTATCTGACGAAAGAACCCTTTCGCTTGATAAGAAAATACCATTTTCTTACTTTTAAGATGCCAGAGGAGAAACAACTGTGGATAGTCTTGCAAACAAAAGCCTGAATGGTGCATGGTACGGTCGTACGTCTCGGCGGAGGAGTCGCGCGCAGAGCACTTGCAGATGTTTGCGTGTCTGCAGGCAAACGGCGGCACGGCATTGGGGTGGGGGGGGGATCACGGCGGTTATGGGCAGCAAACGCAGACCTAATCTTTCGGGCCTGCGGTCCCATCTGGGCCCACAAAATTAAGATGCACGAAGCCCGCGTCCATGTTGTCGGGGGCTTAGCGTGCAATGTTCCTCCACAAGCAGTAAAAAGCACTCAACATCAGCGCAATAATTTCAGGATGAAATCAAATTCATTTCCCCGAGGGAGGCGTATAAAAGAGAGAGAAGAGGAGGAAAAAAAAAACAAAAAACAAACAACATGGACAAACTCCCCCCCAAAAAAACTATCTAATAACGTAATGCAATAACACACAAGTTTATTGTCGTAAAGAGATTAACGAGAGATTATTTGGCCTTGCAATTGGACGGAGTGCTTTGCCAGCCTGAGGACGTTTGTGATGCGGCACTTTTGCACGACACACGGGTGACTTCAATCAGATCTATCGGCAGAATCAAGAGATGGCGTGCACGCGGCCGCCACGAGTCGGAGCTACAGAGCCGCCGGTGTGATAATCAGACACAATAACGCAATTTATGTAAAAAAAAAAAATGTATACCCTCACCAGACTGACATTAATAGAATAGAGTCTGAATTGCAGGGACACTAATGGCCTCATCAGTCATTGCATGTGAATGGAAGAGAAATATTACATCACATAAGTTGCGCACACACACACACACACACACACACACAATGCATGATCTCCCTCACATGGCTGAGGCACAGTTTAATCTATTCCAGTGGAGCACGCACGCACACACACACACACACACACACACACACACTTTGAAGTGTCCCCGTGGGCGCTGGTCCTGCAGTGCCATTAATTGTACAGTCTTATCTGTGTGGCCCAGGCCTGCCACGGGGGAGTTGGGTGAAGGTAGAGGCGGGGGCGGGGTGAGAGAGGGAGGGTTCCTCAGATCAGCCCTCATCCCCGAAGGGGGGCTGGGGAGGGGGGGGGGGGGGTAGCGCTCCCCGGGGAGTGAGATGTGTTGCAAGAGCTCCACACACACGACCCCTCCACCCCTCCACCCTCTCACATCTTTTCCAGACGTCTTCGGCCTCGTCCACAGCTAACGAGACGAGGGGGGGGGCGTCGCCGCCCCACACGCCCCCAGATTATGTCGGCTCGCGGTCGGTAACAAAGGTGGCTCCCACACGAGTGACGGGGCGTGTTGGAGATACAACAAACCGACACGGTTTCCCTTAAAGCCTGCTGCCGGCGAGCAGATCCCCGCACGCTGCCTGCTCAATTAGAAGAAGGTCAAACAGCCCTTCACTGGCCACTCATTAAAATACTGAGTGCTGCTGCGGCACGTTTCACCACTTTTGTAGTGTTTAACGTCGTATAAACAGATAAAAGCCTGACTTCTTGTTTCAGAAGAGTTTTGCGTTTAACGTGGCAACGCTTAGAAAACGATATACGGAAAAGGATGCTGGCTCTTCAAACACTAGAACTGCACAGTCGCCTTTTCCCCGTTTCCACGGAGACAGAGCGTTTAGAAAAAAGTAGTATTTTCATAGGCTCCGAGCATCGTTGTCCAGACATCTACATAAAATACTACAACTCACATTTAACTCTCATTTTTTTTTTATACGAATTTTCACTACAGTGCAGATGAGACGCTTTACAATTCCACTGAAGAAACAGAAGCACCGACAGAAACGGAACAATCTGGGCGTGGTTTTTGTTCTCCAGTGTGGGAATGAGGCTATAATGAAACCCGAGCGTTCATTCAGGCATTTCTTTAATCAATAAATCCGATTCCGACTTGAATGGACGTCGATCCGCTCGGCGGGAAACGTCAAGCTGACGCAATGGAACGTTCCCCCAAACGTGTCCTCGTCTCCGTTAAAAAGCTCCTCTCAGTGGAAGTTGTTTAAATGATTGTCTTCATTCATATTCAGCGCGATTAAGCTGCGACTCCAGGGTTTCCTCAGGAATTAACATCTCAGACAAATCTCTTTTAAATCTGATTAGGAGCGTGTAAGGGGAGAAAGAGAGACAAAAATAACCAACAGTTCTGACTTCTTCTGCCCACTTAATTTGTCGAGACGTGATGGAGGGACTCTCGGTTTCCTGAGTTATAATCACCATGGAAACGGAGGCTGCAGGCGGCCCCGGGGAACGGCCTGCGATAACCTCCCTCCGTCATGGCTGCAGCAACCTGAGGCAACACCATTACCAGAGTCACCTGGGAGCGGGAATTTCATCATCGGGGGGGGGGGTTCGCCTGGGAAGACAGCTGAGTGTGTGTGTGTGTGTGTGGGTTTGTGTGTGTAAAAGTGATAGTTAAACCACCGTAACGACCTGCTCATTCAGAGTAAACTGGCCCTGACCTTGCTGATGTCCATTAACTCTGCAGCCACACACACACACACACACACACACACACACACACACACACACACACACACACACACACACACACACACACACACACACACACACACACACACACACAATAAAGCTGCGTGTTAAACATTTGGTGGTCTGATAATTGTGTTGCCAAATAAAAACGATAGAAAAGATTTCTATCGAAGGATTTTTTTTTTAAATGATTGTTTGCTGGAAGCTTCAAAGTCCTTATGGGGATGTGGACTCGAGCACACACACACACACACGACACACACAATCAAACATACTTATACACAGAAACACGTACATACATCAGCATGTGCACACACAATAGAAGACACACACACAATAGAAGACACACACACAATGAGAAAGCGAGAGAGAGACAGACAGACACACACACACACAACTGTACAAACACAGGAAGCGCAAACAGGACTTTATCATGGAGCCCAAACAGGAAACAGATCCAGAAATAGACGCCATGGTCGAGAAAACTCGTCCACCTCCTGACGCAAATCTGTCCCCCTCATTCACATTCTGCCACACGCGCACACACACACACACGCGCGCATGGCTTGGCATTTCAAACAAGTGTTCCAATTTCACAGTTGGACTGCGAGAGCACTTGTCATCTACAATTGATGGTGTGTTGCCGCCTCGAAGAGGCGCGAGTTTCAGAAGCCCTCTGATCTGCGAGTCTCCAGCCGATGGCGTGCAGCTCATCAGTGACATACTGTATGGAGGATGACACAGATTTCAAAATGAAAAAAACAAAAAAGAAAGGTTAGAATAGATGGAAGGCGAGGGATGGGGGGAAATAACACGGAGCGGCCTAATTATAGTCCGAGTGTTGGGTACCGGGGGAAGAGGCTGCACTGCTATGGAAACCGTGCACGCCCAAGACGTCGAGCGCATGAGATCACTTCTGAGAGACAGACCCTAGAAACGACGAGTCGTGGCTTTTCAATGTGTCGATAGTGCAAAGAATCAAGTTTTCAGAACGACGAATCAGCAAAAATCGGCTTTTTTTTTTTAGCAGCTACGGGAATAATGGAAAGACGTCTGAAGAGCCAGGGAATATTCCTGTGGTTCTAAACAGGAAATGTTTCCCCCAAAGCATAATTTTCTCCGGTTTTCTGAGCGGCTCTGTTTAACTTTTGTGCCTGAAAAGCTCCAGAATTCCATTATAAATGTAATCTTGGTCGCCAGACAGGACAATACCGCGATCTCCTGTGGAGTTGACCTCTATGGAGGGACTAGTGGACGGATTCTGCAGCGCAACCGATAACAATTGTGGGCGTACGAGTCAACACCATTATCCCCCGTTTCCCCTGTTTCACCTGCGCATCCAAAAACATTTGAGATGAATTGGCGAGTAAAAATTAAATGGAGATGCGACAGGCATGTGGGATCAGCTCCAGACCCTTTCTTACCGTTTTCTGGGAAGGGAAACACGTTTAGAAGAATTTTGATTTTGCAAACTTTGCAAAACAAAACTGCTACTATGATAAATATCTCGCCTCACACTGGGGAACACGTGGAATTGTCCTCATTAGTCTCTTGGCTGTTTCAGCACACATCCAACACTGAGGATGTGTTTAATTCCAATTCTGCAGACTCAACTCAACAACTACAGTTACTGTGCATCTCTCTGCTGACTCAGCATTTACAGGATCAAAACCGCTCTGCCCATGCTGGGTTAATGAGTCAGTAACATCAGTGCTTCCCCCTCTTTTTGAGATCAACACTGCAGCGATATACAACGTTCTGCGAGTGTCCCGCTTCCAAGTGTCGGTAAAGTGCTTCGTTTTTGTGGAGAAGCTCGAGAACCAAACGCGAGGTCGTATCCGAGCGGAAGGTCAGAGTCGCTTTGGCCACGCCGCAGGCCTCAATGTGACTCGGGGCTCTGATGGCCGGACGATTGGCCACAATGGCGCCGCAGCATCGGCGCCGTGGCGAGTAAAGATGGAACGGCTCCGTGGAAGCTGCTGCTGAGTAATTGGTCCGTCCGGCGCGTTTCACAGCTTATTATTCAGATTCTGTAACCAACAGCTGCTTACTCAGCAGCGTCCAAATGAAAACCGTGTCTTTGTGGCGCACTGCTGATATTTACAGACGGGAAGAACAGTGGAGTGGTGATGAATGGTGGGAGCTTGGCTCTGGTATGAACGGTGGGGGGAGAACGCTCCCAGAGGACAGGCAGGCCGTGAAGTATGTGTTTGACCTATTAGAGCTCATTATAAGGCCGTCACGAGGAGGAATAGGTGAGAAATACAACAAGAAGGCTTTTCAGACCATCGCTTTGCAGGAGAAATTGTTGATTCTTATGAGTTGTTGCAGGATAATGTCCAATCCTGATCTGATATTGTAAAACAAAAGGGCTAAACCCATCTTCTGAAGCCGCCGTCCACACCATCAGACACTCGATATGCCTGCGTTCATCTCATTCAGAGGCCGGCCCGTGCAGCACAAAGCCGCCCTTTCAGCTCGCCGCTGGCCTCCGACCAGCGCCGCTAGATTCCTGCCATGCCGTGAAAAGAAGGGGATGCCGCCCGTCAGAGAGGGAAAAACACACGGGGGGGCAACTGGAGAGCAAAAAAAAAAAAAAGAAAGAAAGAAAAAGGACGTATGACGGGGAGTTCGATGCTGAAAAACAGCTGATTTTCATCCCTCATTGACACGTAGATGTGTCGTTCCTGATCGCCATGACGACAGGAACAACGTATGAAAAAGGTCAGGAATTCTTTTCTCCTCTACAGACAGACAGAGGTGGTGGTGCTGGTGGGGGGGGGCATTAATTGGGAGCACTGCAGTGTCACTGTTGTTGTTGTTGACACAACCCAGACAGACAATGTGGATCTCCCACAAGGAATTTTCATAGCCGGCTCTTGGCAGTCTTGCTTGGATTATAAAAAGGCTTGAGAGAAGAAAGATGGGGGCGGGGGAAGAAAAAAAACCAAGAGATGCTTGACACAAATTCCTTTCTCGCCACGCTTTTTTTTTTTTTTTTTGAAGAGGACAGACGCTCTCGACTTCTGTCAATATCCAATATTTCTGACAGGAGGAACGACAGGCTGCGTCTGACAGCCTCATATTAAAGCGGTGGGACTGCAAGAAAAAACAGACTGCAAAACCAAAAATGGAGCGCATATCTGGCAACATACTCTTTTGTATGTGGAAAAAAAACCTTTTTGACGTGACCAAAGAAATGGATCATTTCTTGGCCTATTTTGCTTTGAGCTGGATTGACCGGAAACCCTGTACCGGCTTGCTTGAGCTCATTTAAATGATCTAAATGTTAAACTTTGGTTTGGAATGAGAATACACACAACATTTAAATACTCGACAGACTACAACCTCGTTTTAAGGTTTTCTGGTCGCTACAGGAAGTGACAAGTCACTTTAATAGTGTGATTTTAAGAAAAATACACAGGCTGCAGTTACATTTTTCACAATTTAATGCAATAAAGTAAAGGAACCAGTGTGATGCTTTTAAAAATGGCTACTCTCCCTCATTCAGAAACTCACATCTGCCTCTCTATTCCAGACAGATTACCAAACGCACCATTACCGAACAGAATTTCACAACATTTTCGATCAAATTACTTTCTTTCACTCCCACAACCTGTTTGCACACATTTACAGCCAAATGAGGTTGACGTCTGCAGCGCTGCAGGAAATGATGTCCCTCACTGAATATATTTTCTGGAGACGACGGTAATCGTCTTTCAGCTGGACCCACTTCTTGATTCGACTCGAGCTTTACTCTGCGGTTTGAACCCCGACGCACCAATCAGAAGCTCATCGGGTTTTTAAGGCTCTTGGTGAGAGTGGGCGTGTCCGCCGGCGTTTGGCTTCACTGTGACGTCCAGACAGCAGAGCACCGGAGACTGGGCGCTAACATGACTTCCAATTGACAGATTAAAACGCTGAAAAACAGAAAATATCCCATAGCTGGACTCTCCCATCTCGCAAATCAGAGCAGCGGCTTTTCTATCAAAAGGTCACTTCAATTGTCAATAAGTCATACCCGACGTGTAAAACCTCAAGCCACCGTTGGTTTTCTCTTCACCATGCTGGGTTAAGCACAAAGTTCATACTCCTCCTCCTCGGAGGGCCGTCTAAAGCTTCCCTCTGCAGAATGCTAATGACAAACAGAGACGTACAGGCAGTGCAGGTGAGCGTGCACAATAATGCATAAAGAAAGCGATGAAGACGGGAGGCAGGAGGGAGGTACACGGGTGTCAAGTGGATTTCTCCTTCAAAAGAAGAGAAACTGCAGTGTGAGCAGCAGGGAGGGCGCCACAGACAGAAACACTGGCAGTGCCAACAGGCATAATGGCATTAAGGCTCGCTAATAAGGGAAGAGGGCCACGGCGCCCCAGGCTGAAAGACTGCAGTATGCACACAAACACACTGCCTGCACCCATCCAACAGCCATTTCCCGAGGATTTACAAACACACAAAGGCTGCCATCCAACTCCCACGCTCCACACGGTGCACAGGGCGGGCCCGCCAGGAAGAGCCGCTTCCTCCGGCCCAGTGCGTTTCAGAGAGCACCGGCGGATCGAGAAGCGCCGGCCAGATCGAGGCCTCGCTGCGTGTCACTTCAGGGCCTCGTTTAATCGCACGGACAATAAGCGCGGGGCTCCAGTCCAACCGGTGCACACTTTCCATTGCTCATCATCGCCTTTTGCCCTTTGATGTTCGGAAGAATGTAAACAGGCGAATCACAATGAGCAAAGGCGGTCCTGAAGTGACCCTCGCCGAAGGACTGCCGACAAAGGCGACGCTTTGCTTGATGAGCAGCGCGAACTCTTGGTTCCGACCCGGCTGATTACAGGTGACGTGCAGGAAACAATGTGGATCAGCCGCCACACGTCCCCTCCGTCATCCCAACCACAAAAAAGCCGACACTGAAGGGATAAATCAGCTACAACAAAGGGCCCTAAGGCGAGTGCGGCGGCCGATAATTGGAGCTACTGATGGATACATCATGCTTACAAAGCTTCGATCCAGATACACCACAGGTGACACGGCACAGCAGCTGCTTTGGAGCAGACCAGTGATTATCCCTATATGATGCGCACATTAAAAAACAAAGACACAAGGGAACTACGTCATGCTCTAACTGGAGCTACTGCAGCAAACACTACCAGACTAGATGATAATAGTAATACAATAAAAGGATTATAGTGCACTTGTGAAGAAGTCTGTGAAATACTGACTTTAGAATGGGAAAAATTCATGTCAAACTGGAAGTTTCCCACTTCAGCGAGCTCTAAAATGCAGATTTTGTATCAACGTAACGTGACGGCGTGTCTTTGCTAGTAGCGAAATGCTGTAACCCTTGTTAGCGTCCCCCGCGACAGAAAAACAACAGCGTCTCTAAAAGTACCTCAACAACATTGACTTTTATCATCTTTGTGTCGTGTCACGCATCTCTTGGAAATACTACACACCATTTATCTGTACATTTTCCCAGACGGGAAACGGGAAGTTCCCAACTGTAGGAATACCTCATGAAATCCTGCAATTAGCTTGGTAGCTTTCCACGACAATACAGACGTGTTTATTTAAATAGATTAAAAGCCAAGAAGATATTTAAACAGTTTAATAGATGGTAGGTTTGATCGACAGCGGGGATTGTGAAATACAGAGATAGCTGGACAGGTCGGCCTTCAAAAAGAGATTTGCAGTTTTCCAGACACTTGGGCAGGACTTAGGCAATCGTGGTGTGGCTTCAGGAATGAGTAATTTCCCCTACAGGAAGGCCACGCTGCCAATAATTTCCCCAACAACATTCAATACTGAAGCCAGCCTTTAAAACAGACACGAATGACCAGTTTGGGGGGAATTTTCCAGAAGGAAATCACATCTTCGCTTGAAAAAGGAGGAACTTAAATATCACTGTGGAAACGTATACTTCAAACTCCTGACTTTTGGGCGTCAGGTTACATTAAAAAAAAAAAAAAAAAAAAAAGGCACAGGACGTGTTAAAAATAGACATTTTTGAAGCCTGTTATGACAAAGGGAAATTGATGGCTTGTGACAGAAGCGGTGGGCAGTGATTTTGTGGCGTCGTAACGTCCACGGGGTCTCTTCTCGTGACATTGTGAGTCGTGGGAGAGACGAAAAGCAACAATGCGAGTGAAAATATCCCGTCGGTTTCCCAGTTTCTCCCCGAGCCTGAATAAATGCTGCAGTGCACCGCCGCCATCTTGCTCCTCTCCCCTCCGCCGACTGGGACTCAATGAAAAAAAAAACCCGCTTTTAAACGCAGACCCACACGTTTATCGTGTCCTTTTATTTCAGTATTTCACTCGAAAAACGTTCATTTACGCTTAAAAAAATCGAGCGTCGTTTTATTAACGCCGAGGCTGGAAATCTCAGTTGAGTTATTTCTATTCCTAAAACACGCCCACTCCCTTTAAAAAACGAGCCCCGGGGACATGGAAAATGACAAGACGCCTTTCTGTTTTTATTATTCATACAGAGTCTAAGCACTAAATTATCTCAAGGTGGGAATAAAATACATCCGTCTAAATACAAAAAAAGGGCTTCGCTTGAGAAAAACGCATCTCAGAGAGATGAAAAGGCGGATTGAACGACTCAAAACGGAAACCTGCACCTTCGACACATCCGATATGTGTAAATTACGGTCAAATCTGCTTGTATATTCATCGATTTTTGAGTAAAAATGCCCCCAAATCAGTGTCTCGTTCACAAATAGGATTCACAGCAATGTTGCGATCGCTATGTTATTACAACACGCACCTGGTCAAATCCTTTTTTAACTTAAACAACGCCACCAGAATCAATCTGATGCTGCACATTGTTTATAAACACCACCAAATAAATACAAAACAGTAAAAAAATAACAAACATACATGTTTCTAAACAACACAAGTGTTCATCCCGCGTTATCGCATTCACACGTCCCTCCGAGACCTATCAAATTAAATCAACTGAACTCAATTGAAGCAGCTGTGACTGGATTTTCTGCAACGTTTTGGAAATATTACGACGAGAAGTGAGCGTTTATGAAAAACGTGACGTATCTGGTTGATTTAGGATCAGTTTGAGTGCCAATAAAGGAAGCGAAAAGACAGCCAGAGCCTCAACTTTGAAGGAAGAGCAGCCCAACTTCCGGTGGTGTTCGCCGCCACCTTGACATATCGTGGCAATATGGTGGAAAACGCAAATTCTCGGATTTTTTTCCCCCCTTCTTCCCCCTCCTTTCTCCTTACCTCGACAGACAGAGCCGTGGCCGCCACGGCCAGCAGCAGTAGAGCCACTCGGTCCCCCATGTCGCCTCGGTGTCACGACGCTCCTCGAGCCGCTTTAGAGATGTCGCTGTTGTGAAGGGAAAAACGGAGCGTATGTGCGTCCGCCGCCGGTGACTCCCGTTGTCTGACGACGAGCGATACCGAGGCTGCACAGCTGCTCCGCGCCTGATCACCTGACCACAACCGAGTGGGATTAACGCACACGCGCGCGCGCACACGACCCCCCCCCCCTCCCCCCCGCGCGCGCGCCATCTCCAACCCTGCAAACGCGTTTTCACTTTTGTGCATTTTGGCACATCTCTGCGCTCTTTTTTGGTTTTTACGCTCAACATTTCATAAAGGTGCGAACATTTGACTCCACCCGAATTAAATGCAGAAAGAAAACCATAATTGCTGGGATATTTACCAGATATTTGACACAAAAACTGCAATTTGGAGTTAAATTTGAACCACTTTAGTGGAAAAAGTCCCACTTTGCCCAGGAAGCTGCAATCCGACTGGAAACTATTGTTGGAACTCAGCAAAAAAACACAAGACAGGACAGTCGGTATTCATTCATACAAACATCTTTAATCAACAGCACAGCCACTGAAAGAAGCAAGAAAACACGTATTTACAGTCTGAATAGCTTCTGTCATTCATTCAGTGTCACCCGTCAGTAAAACCAGCACGGCGAGTTCACGTTTCATTAAAATCCCCACTTCACCCGCGGCTGGAAATTCACAATTTGGATTCAAAGGAGAGTTCAAGTAAGGCAGCTTTTTTTAACAATGCGCGGCAGGTCCAGACCCGACTTGTTTTTAAAACGTCTTTAATCACCAGCTAGATATTCAAATAAAAAGAAAAATAACGCAGATTGTGTCCTGGAAAGACACGACGCGGGGCTGTCATGGCCCACGGGTGGGGGCAGATGGGTGGGTAACCTCCGACGTGACCCACATCCTCTGGTCGTTCTACCCTGGACGTTCCCACTTCCTAAAAGAGTCTCGGGGCTTCACTTGCCGGCGCAGCCCGGGTACGGAGGAGGGGGGGAGTTGGTGGCCGGCAGGGGCTGCGTGGGCGTGTAGGGGGGCGGGTGGAGGGCTGGAGGGTACATCTCACAGTCGTAGGGATACGGAGGCGGAGGACCTGATGTCAAGAACAACAACAAACGTCAAATCAATGAATGTGTGTGTTTTCATCCATGTTCCCCCCCATGCAACCTGCTCATGTTTACTCATAAATATTCTAATGACAGCTGCGTATTTTCCATGTAAATGCATATCAATGGAGGCGTTTGCATTCAGATTGATTAAAATATTACACGGTATTAGAATGTATCCTGGTTATGGTTGCTTGGACACCAATATAAAAGTAATACATTCTGCAAACTGGTTGTAAAAATGAGAAACCAAACTAGAAATGCACATTTAAGTGGCAATCATTCTTTTTTTGCTCCATATTATGTCCCACCAGCTCCTGAGGGAGAAATATTGCATAAGCAATATTGTTAAAATATTGGAGAAGCTGTGAATAAAATACGTTGTTTACTCTCTTTTTGCTTTGTTTTTTGGTTCTACCAGCTCCTGTTTTCACTCTTTTTGCTCATAATGGACAAACCAGTCATTAACTACAATCACTATTAAATACTCCATATAATCATAAAGAAATGCCAAATATTGAACAATGCGATGGTTTTTCCGTGTGAATCCAAGCCAGCTGTAACACTATTATGAGATGAGCCATGAAAAATATACTCTGGGTTATTAGTTGCACTGTTTTTGATTCTGAAGGTACATTTTGTATTATTTTTTAGCCAGTAACAACTTAAAAATGCAAATAATGTGCATTGTGCAGGCTTTGATGACCTACTATAGTCAAATTAGATACAATAAAATTGCTTATTTGAGGTGAATATTCATTTTTAATTAATTACAACTTTTTTCCCCCATGTTTTATCTGATGGCAACGTGACAGACTTCAACAGTCTGGCAATGACAATTACGTCCTCTTGTGGACGAATGGTGAAATAGCATTTTTTTTTTTTTTTTTTAATCAAAAAGAAGCATTAAAGACATGTAAAAAAAAAAAAAAAAATCATCTGGAAGTTCATTCATATATTTTTCAACAATCGTCTTTAATTGGTTGTGAGCGTATTTTGGGATTTACAGGATTTAATGTCTTAATCGAGAATTTGTTTCCCATTCAGCAGCTCACACAAGCGTTGTTGCAGATCACTGAAGTCACGAAATACGATCTGGAGGAACAGCTCGTCCAATGTAGCATGAAGGCGATACAGCAAGGAGAATAAAACACCATGAATAAATAATGAGCTCCGGGACAAAAAAAGAAACAGAAAAGTGACATTCCTGAGGCTGAGAAACACGAGGAGAAGATCACCCGTGTTCAAGTTTGTGCCGTTTGACAATGAAAATAACCTTTTTTTCCTTTTGGTTCGGGGTTGGTGCTCCAGGCCAGGGTGGCTCCTGGAACACATTACACCCCATTCTATTGTTGCAATTATAGTTTTCTATTCATATCTGGGAACCGGAGGACAGGAGATGAAGTTTCAGTGGGAAAACAAGCCGGACCTACAAACAACAGTCAGGAAATTGTTCATCACGACTTGGACAGTAATAAAAAAAAAAAATATATATTATCTAGGAGGGGGGGGTAAAACAAGGTGGATCAGAGAAGAGTGCTACATTTCACATTTGTCCCAACTTAAATTACTAAAGACTCATCTCTAATGTGAAAAATATAAATCACAGTTAGATATTTTACAATACAATTTGAGATACGAGCCGTGGATGCTGAGTAAACTAAACAAAATACAGTTTCCTGGGATTGTTATGACCCATGCTTCTGATTAAAAAAAACAAAGGTCTACGGTCCATTTGTGAGCTTTAATGTCTTGCCGAACAAGAACAAACACCACATTAACTGTCATCACAGGAGCAATGTCTGTTTTTGCTCCATTTTTGGGTCCCACCACCTCTCGATTTGAGAAATTTGTCACTTTAACCGCCAACGACGTGCAGTATTTCTACAACCATCATGCATTTTAATGAAAAGTCTAAGTTTTCAGTAGCGTTACTTTAGATTTCCAGGCCTTTCTTGTCTTAAAGAGATATCTGTTTCAATAAAAACGGACTTCTGGGCGCGCTGTGCGTTCTGACCCACCTGGGTATCCCTGGGTCACAGTGTTGATGTAGGAGGTGCTGAAGACGCCGACCCGCGCGCCGTGCCCGTTCTTGATGCACATGTTCATGCAGAGGAACAAGGCCACCACGGCGCCCATCAGGAACACCACGCCGAACACGATGCCGGAGATGGCAGTGCCCCTGGAACACACACACACACACACACACTGAGCCACGCTAGCCAAGTGTGAAGAAAACGGTCTCCAACACACTTCTGAGCCACTGCCATGGAGATAAAGTGTGATGTGTGTGTGAGCTGGCACAGTGAAACAGAGAAAGGAGTCACTGTTAGCAGGTACGCTACGTGACCGGCGTGAGTCAGCGCGTTGGACTCAGAAGAGCTTGTAGAACAGATCCTATCGTACACTCCTTTAATTGGAAAATCCATTTTAAATGTGGAATTATTTGTTTTGGTGGTTTTCTCAGCAAGTCCATTTACACTGGTGATTTTAAATGCTAATGAAGCATTTGTACTGTCAGATTGGCATGTTTAGAGAGACTTGTCATCCTTCAATATGAATATAATCAAACTTTCACAGATTAAGCCCCTAATATAACACATAAGTCTTTTAAAGGTATTTCGCTAGATGCTAACTAGACTCAAATGTTTGAGGCAAAAACACCAGATTGTCGCTCAATAATGTCCCGTTGGCAAAGATTGTTGTTTCACGTTCGCATCAGATTTTCAATAGTTATTTGAAAAACAGATTAAGCAAGCACAACATGCATGCACACCCCAAGATAAGAGCAGAAATCTCAGATTTTAACGGACATACAAGAGTGATGACGCGGCGAAACGCGCTAAAGAAAAATCAGAGGTCAAAAAGCCTGTGAGGTTAAAGAGCAGCTGGTATGTGCTTCGGTTCAGATCCCACCGCCGGGATCACGGAACTAGTCGACGCAAGGAATTAACTCATTTTTACATCCCAGGTTCCACTTGAGTCAGTTTGTTTGCAAAGTTTTGTGAGTTGGACTCACGAGAGGACGTCCCCCACGTAGGCGTAGTAGGAGCAGCAGAACGACGGCGATCCGTCGCAGCAGAACTCGACGCAGCCGTCACACTGGGCCTCGCAACCTCCTGCAACACACAGCAACAACATCTTCGTTTGGTTCCACACACTTTTGTTCAGAGTTTAAACAACTTCACCACAAGGCACCACCTAGAGGCCAGTTACTGTCAATGTTTAATGTCGGGTTAGATGTGTGTACGATTGTTCTCAACATGGAAGGTGTCAAACAGCTGCTTTCCAAATATTTTGGCCATTTGTTAGTCATGGTTAATCTACACATGTGTAATCTACACTGGCTACTGCTTCATGGATGCAAATGTAAACTGTTATCTATTGAAGCAATGTTTTGTAAATTCAAAAGTTCAATTCCAGGTTTAGACCTTTTTACTTTTATGTTACATGTTCCATCTTAGCCTGGTTTTGTTTTTCTTCAATCTAAAACTAGTTCTTAGTTGTGTCCACTTGCAATTTACAAAAAAGTTCTTGTCTCGCAACCGTCTTCACTGTGATGAGACCTTTCATGATTTGACCTCAAAACCCCCAATCTCACCATCTTGAGCTGAAAAGACTCATTTGATTTGCTTGTGATTGATAATGAGCCCTGTGAACTGAGGAAACCGTTTTAAAAACGAGGCGATCAATACCTGCGGAGAATCCAGTGGTGACGGGATTAAAAATAAATTCCCGGGGGGTGAATTCACAGAGGAACCCGCCGTTTCCCCTCAATTAAAGTTCAGATCCTGCACCTGCTTTCATCTGCCGATCTTTAATTCAAGTTTGTAATTACAAAACAAAGTCAAAGAGGTCTTTCTGATACGAAGATGACAAGGCTGCGAGCAGACGTCTGGCTGCGGGGACACGCTCGACTTGTTTGCCACTGGAGGCTGGATCGGACTCAAACTCAACACATTAACAAAGATGTGATAAATTCATCCAATTTTTAGTGACCAGAACCAGTTTTCTTTCTAATTTCATGAGAAAGTTACAATCTTTGTCTCGCTTTCATGTGTAAATGGGGATAACTGTGTGCTCAGCACTGCCCCCTACAGCGAGGCGGGGGGGGGGGGGGGGGGACCTTACGCTTCCAGTTACGATAAACACATTAACTTTTGGAAATTGAAGACGTATAATAAGATTTTATCAACCATGAGGGAAGAATCCAGCCCTTTTCCTTGCATGCCTCCAATCTTAAGGAGGTTACAGCCTGAGGGGAAGCTCAGCTTGCAGTCGCGTCACTTTCAATGTTTCGGAGAAAAGCTCAAATCTTTCAGATTAAATCATTCATATGTTTGGAGTCATGTATTCACTAGATTAGTATCACACTAATTAAATTTTTGGACAAATTATTTTTCACCCCCCCCCCCCCAAAAATCAGGCCTCTGCTCTATTTCTGAATGGCTATTTCCCCCCCAAAAATCTGTGTTCTTCAGGAAGTTGTATTGATCTGAGAGGAGAATAATCACAACTGGCAGACATTAAATAGGGTTTTGAATCCTAAAAAAAGCTCCTTTCAGGGTTTAATGAAAAAGTCTCCTCTGTTCGAGCCCATTTCCACCACTTTCACATTAACAAGGGTCAGTTTATTCAAAATCTCTCAATGACTCATCTTGCCTTGGCGTTCAAGCAGGACACATTTGTTAAAAACAAAAAACAAAATGGCTCCATGAAATATGAAGCTCATTGACATTTATACAGAATTGAGAAGGAGAGGATGAACGCTGGGGATTCAAAGTGGAAGGTTTGGAAACCTGCGACTCTGCGGAGAGGCCTGAATGAGCTGGCGAGCTCAAGATGGTTGAGTGTGGTCCATTCAGGAGCTGATTAATTAAGAGGTTTTTTTTGGGGGGGGGGGTTTCATCAGATCCACGACTGGCAATGTGCAAGTTGAGATGATTTAAAGAGCCTCGCCACACCTGCACGTCTCTCCACCCAACACGCTCGCGTGTCAGTAATTCGGTTTATTAACCCGCTTTGCTGTTGCACTTGGGTGAAAACTCTTTTATTCAAAAGCAGTGTACACACAGCTGCGTCTGTGTTCGTCTCAACCTGCTGCCACGACACGAGCCCTTTTCATCCCACTTTGTTTTTGTCCTCCCTCAGGTTTGCGCCTTTGCAGGGCAAACACTTCAAATAAAGGACGTTTAACAACTGCAGTGTGTAATTATTGGTTCAATGTGTGCAAAGGCAATACATTTAAACAAGTATGTGTTTCTATACAGTCTGCTTGAATGAAAGTTATAATAAAACATGATTTGCATCACAAATGGTCTGTTTTGATGAAATAATGAATTTTGGCCTTTTTTTAAATCACAACTTTTCAAAATGAAAGAAAAATAAAGTCAGGCACCCCCCATCCAATGATCTACTTCCTGCTTGACCCCTAACGTAACCCCTCCCCCAGAAAATAAAAGCCTCATGTATTCTTCCAAAAGAAAAAAAAAGGGAAAAAACAATATGCAACAATATAAACAACATAATGCATTTATCAACACGATGAAGGTATAAAAGGATTGGATCTGTGTGGTTTTGTTTTGTTTGACGCTTTTCTAGATTTCATCGTGCATATTTGTTTTTCTTTAGTGGAGGGTTAAAGTGCAACCATTCACTCCTGGGTGTGTGTGTGTGTGTGTGTGTGTGTGTGTGTGTGTGTGTGTGTGTGTGTGTGTGTGTGTGTGTGTGTGTGTGTGTGTGTGTGTGTGTGTGTGTGTGCGCGCGCGCGTGAAGGCAACTCTGCTGGTTTGCATGCCTGGGTTCAAACAAGTGCTGCCAGCTCACCGCAAATCAGGACTTTTTCTTCAACAAATATGAAACGAAATTGAAGAAAAACACTGTTTGGTGTAATCAGCCAGTCTTTTGATGGGCGCCACCTTCAGGCTGCTGCTGCTGCTGCGCTCTGTCTGGGTGGTCCTCTGAGGTCCTGGCTCCTGTCTCTCCACACACACTTTAAACACAATAGCACCATGTCCCCCCCACACACCCCTACCACCCCACAGCAGCACCGTCCTGCAGATTTCACTTAGATTACAAAGTTTGCACGACAAGATTACACCTGATTGCATCAATCTCCACAAACTCACCCATGAAGCAGCCCAGTAGCCATGTCCACCTCACCGCATGCGTCCACCTCCTCCCCGGGCTTTCCATGACCTCCTCTCTCTCTCTCTCTCTCCGCTCCGTGCGTAAAAGCGCTCCAACGCTCCTGGGTTTCGTCCTCCGGAACGGGAGATCCTCCCAGCCCGGCGCGTCTCTCCTCACCTTCGCCTCTCCTCTGGGAACATTGAGAGGTTTGTTTTGTTTCTCCCCCAGCTTCAGGGGAGTGGAGCTCCGTTTGTTCCAACACGTGTGCGCGTCCTGCTCCCGCACCTCCGACTGACTGCTGCTGCGGGGGGCTCGACTGCGCTCCCCTCCCCCGTGCGCCTCTCAAATTACCCTGCTTAGGTTTCCTGAGAGGGGGGGGGGGGGAAGAGAGAGGGAGAGACAGAGAGAGACACAGAGAGAGAGCGAGAGAGAGCGAGAGCGAGAGCGAGAGAGAGAGAGAGAGAGAGAGAGAGAGAGAGAGAGATGAAGTCATCCTCATTATGACTCCTGGTCAAAGCTTTGCAAAGTTGTTTTTTTTTGTGTGTGTGTGATTTCTTTAGAAGCGTCATATCGTCCAGTTCCCCGGTCTTCCACTGTGTGGCCAAATTATCATTCTCCACAGTAATATATCCTGTCATATGACATCTTATGTCATGTTAGATCATACTAGGTAACATTATGTCATGCCATATATCAAATCACACGATATATCATGTCATGACGCATATGTTGCAGCCATACATTACATTATGACCTATCATATGTCAAATCATACCATAGTACGTTAGGTCATGTCATCAATTGGCTCTTAAAAGACTGACCTTGTATTGCGCCATCACATTGTATTGAGCAATGCAGTATTCAGAGGCAGTTGGGTCTCATATGATTATATCATAACGTTGTTTTTTTGTTTAAATTGTTTAAATTAAATTGTATTGCATCTTATACTTATTCAGTATGTGTATATGTGTATATTTTAAGTGTAATGGCAGAATTTAAATTTAGTCAGTCTTGTTATCATTGCTTTGATGATTCAATTAAAAAAAAACGCATACTACTCAGAAGCCACACATACCCTCTTGTCCCCCCCACCCACCCACCCACCCACCCACCCACACACACACCCACACCCACACACACAAATGACCAAGAGGCTGCACTACTCTCAGCTTCACACCAGAGTGACAAGCAGCCAGCAGACAAACACAAACTGCATTTCATGAAGGTTTGCAGCCCCCAGGAGCAGCGACCTCCCACTTCAAATGATCAAACCTGATCATTCCATAACAACAACAAGTTAAGATCCAACCTCTTTGAACTAATCCAACATCTTGGAACACTTGAAGTGGACTGGCTTCTCTGGGACAGTGCGTTTTAAAATCGATTTGAGAGAACAGCCTCTCAAAGTATAGCTCGATTAAACAACAAATCTAATGCGGCGTTCCTCAGGGTTCTGTCCTTGGGCCCTTACTTTTCTCTCTGTACATGGTACAAGTTAATTGAGCATTGATACTCCACAGGAATCCAGGATGACCTCATGACCTCTATTGGTTGTCTGAGAGTGTATTCTAAATATACCACAGATGAAGTGACTGAAAAAGAAATGGCTCTAAAGCAAGCAAATAGCGAACCAAACTCTATGAAAGGAGCTGAAATGGACAGAGGTCATGGCTAAAATGGAAAACAAGTGAAATGGCTAAAATAGCAGAAGCAGCAAGGACACTCATCATGCTGAAACAAGTTAAATGGTTTTAATTGCTTCTTCCTGACGTTTCTGGATCACATTTGGCACAATTTAAACAAACTTTTATGGGTGAAGAGCGAGGGTGGCAACGGGATGAAGATAATTTAGTTCTGGGAAATGCCACCCACATGGAGGAGCAGCGATGATTCCTAATGTCTTCCAGATGTTTCTTTAGAGCTCGTGTGACGGAGGGACATGTGAAAACAAGCAGGTAGCCCCAAAAAAAAAAAAAAAAAAAAAAAGGTGGGAGATGGAGTTTTTAGAACTTGTCCACACTTAAATGCTCCGATTCAATGGTTTTAAAGAAAATGTAAAGTTTTCTGGTCTGGACCAGTTGTTCAGGCTTACAAGCTCACTGACACATTATACCATTACAGAGATTACAGAGATGCTCAATCTTCCTCTTAACCAGCTATAATTAGTGGATAATGATTTCCTTTGTGCTGCTTAGGAAGGAAATCATCAACCGGGGGTGCAGCATGGGTCCAGTTAGGCTGAGAGTCACGACTGAGGAGATCAGCTAACAAAACCTTGTAAACTATCAGAGTAAAACAGGATTTGAGCAAAACTGAAGCAAACCACGTCACTGATTTATTGCAAAGCAACTGAATGGGTGGTGAGCAACCAACTGATCTGATCAGCTACAAACAAGCTGGACAGACTTCAGGAGTTGAAGATGTCCATGTGACACTTCTGGACATTTACCAGCAATGTGGACGTTTCACCCCATTAACCATCTAACAAAAATCAACATTGGTGGAGTGTGTCAGCTGCTGTGATTCCTCACCTTGGCTGGGGACAAGTCGAGGTGTCTTGCCCAACAACACTTTGACATGTGGACACAAGATGTAGCATCAAACCAAGAAGCTTGTAACTGGAAAAACGAGCTGTTCTTAGAAACGGCTTTACGAATATTGAAATCACAACCACTGGTTGTGAAATCTTGGTTTTCTTGCTGCTCAAAGTTGTGCACCTCACGCTGCTGTTGCCGTTCCTCTGTCCAATAATCACTCACCTGTTTCTAATGAAGCACTTTAACCACGTGGAAGCACTTTTTGTTGTTGTTTTCAGTTCGGCCGGGGCTGAAAACCACTGCAATCTGTGTTTATTCACACCATGACCCGACTTCATTGGAATTGAGTCGTGCATGGTCAGATTTGTGGCGCTATGAACTATATAATGTGATACCTGGGTGTCATGTGTCGTCTGTGAAAGACCTTGCAGTGACTGTGCTTTAAAATTGGATTAAAATAAGGAAACACATCCCCATCTAGTGGAAACGGTAACAAACAGCAACCAGGTGTATGAAGGATGATTGATATAATTGAATACCACCATCTGGTGGACGCATTTGATACTTAATAGTAATAATTTAAGAAAATATTTATTTTTCTCTATATAAATACAATAGACGCCTGTTTATTCCCATCAAGTGAAACAATTCCAAATTACATAAAAACTATTTAATTTGTGATTATTAAAGATACAGTAAGTGGGAATTCTGCGTGTCCAACCACGTGATTAACGGTGGTAAAATCTGTCTTCAAATGATATTGTCTAATTATTACCAGCTGCGCCATCTGCTGCGCCATCTTTTGGCACATTGTGGTACTGAAGAAAAAGCGAGCACATGACAGCACGACACATGAATGTTTTTGAGATGTAGAAACTGTAGTTTTGAGGAGGATTTTTTTGTTGTTCTCTGTCCCTTGAAAAGAAATTGATTGGTGATCATTGACCAAAAAAAAACTCTTGAGGCATTTTTTGCACAAGTCAATGTGATACTTTATTCATGAACCTAGGACCATATATATATTTAACACTGTATAAATACTCTTTATATTCTACTTCCTTCTGTGATCTCAATAACAAATAAAAAATAATATTAAAAAAAGCCACATGATTATATTTAACAGGCTGTACAAAAATAAATAAAGATCGGATATTCTGTACAAAAGAAGAAGAAAAAAATCTTGGAAGTGCCTTCGCAGAAGGCAGGAGAGACTTACTTATGAAGTAGTAGCAGGAGACAAGTCCCTCTTTAGGTCTCCACACACACACACACACACACACACACACACACACACACACACACACACACACACACACACACACACACACACACACACACACACACACACACACACACACACACACACACACACACACACTCTTTGGTCTCGGAAGAGGTCCCTCACTGAAGGCAGAGTAGACGAGGGCAAGATATGGCTAAAAAGGTCAAAGTACGGTGTACTGAGGCGTTTAGAGAAACGGGGGTGTTACAATGTGCCGCTGGCAAAGATGAAGTGCTTCAGGTCTGCGATAAATAAATGTGGACTGAAGTTTGAACATAAAAACTACGAGCAATTCCTATTTTCCATACCTGATGGGGTGGACAAGTAGACTACAAGCTATTCTCTTTCACTTATATACTCTGAAACAACCCCCTACCCCCCCACCCCCCGCCCCCCCACCCCCCATCCCAACCCTTATTTGTCTGTCCAGCCCAGCTTGGACAAACACTATATACATGCAATAAAACTTCGACACACACGTACACACACTTTGTCTCTCATACACACACACATACACACAGGCATGACGCCGACTTGGTGAGCAGCGTGCTTGATCAGTCCGTGATGGTGCAACTGCAATGTCTGGCCCCGGAATGGATGGAGGGAATGGACATGCATTGGTGGTTGCAGTTAACAGTCACTGCCGGTTGCACTCTTGTTCTGGATGTAAACATTCACCGTCCACCTGGGGGCAGTGGAGACGAGAATCTATTGGAGTACTTAGCAGCCACTCTGATTGCAGAGCTCCAGCAGGGGTCGTGGTCTGTCTTTGGGGTCGCAGCTGTCATGGGTTAGCGTGCGGCCGTCTTGGCCGACGCAGCGCAGCTGGCGCTTGCGGAAGCCCCGCCCACAGGTCTTGGAGCAGAGCGACCATTCTCCGAGGAGCCAGGAGGGGCAGGGTTGCGAGGCACAGGACCGCGAGGCCAGGGGTCTCAGCTCCTCGGGGCAGTCCTTAGAGGGACGCCCCTGAGGGTCCAGGCACACCACCTCTCTCTGCTGTGTGCCTCCCCCACATGTCTGGGAACACGGACCCCACTCCCTCAGGGTCCACTCGGCCCCGCCCACCTCTCTGATGGCGTTGATGGACTGGCGGCGGCCTGCGTTGCTGTTCGGAGTCGAGGCGGCGTTGTTGGGTCGAGGTGCAAAGTAGCTGTACTTGACTCTTGGCCTGGGGGCTTCACCGACCGACAGCACCTGGATGGTGAGGGGCTCGGGGAGCGGGGAGAAGCTACGGAGGCGCTCCAGGGTGGCAGAGGAGCCACTGTACCGCAACAGCGCCCCTTGCAGCGCAATGTCCGTCTCCATGGTCATCAGCTTGTATTCGCCATTCAAGATGTACGTTCCATCCTGGCGACGCACTGCCAAGTAGCTGTTGTCGTGGCGACTGTTGCCTGGAGCTCGTTGCTTGACATCCAGGTGCGTGGCACCAGCAGGGATGGTGACGACGTCCTGATAACCGGGCCTGGAACAGGAGCAGACGGAGGTCAGATTTTTCTGTGATGAACGGTTCTGATACGTGCAAAGACACAACTTTAAGTTGAACGCTGCTTACCTGGCTCGCTCCAGAGAGCCGGACACTTTCTTGCAGGTGGAGCCATCCCCGCCGCAAACACCGCACTTGTCAAAACGTCGGTTGGAGCCAATGATGCGGTCGCATCCCGCCTTCACACACTGGCCTTGGACACAAACGGAGGTGGAGTCTGGGCTGCAGGGAGTGCCGTCAGCCACCTGGGGTCAGCAGAGAAACACACAAGATTAGTCAGAATTCTGTTATGTAAGAGTGAAAAGTGTTTTCCAGCCTTCAGGCTCCAAACATTACAATAAACTCCAACTTTGAGATCTTCAGGGGCAGAGAATAATAAGCACAAACTCTAATATTCACTCGCTCTCACCTTGGATTTGAGGACAAAGAAGTATCCAGTCCCCTTGGCTCGGCACACCAGCTTACAGCGGTCTTTGGGTGAGACTCCGGCATATTTGGGCACCCACTCGACGCCCTCGCCCGAACCCAGTGACACCTGAGCCGACATGTCGTTGTGGGCCAGACACTGCTCCTCACGAAACGAGAGGCCTGAAAAGTAACCCGGAGAGGGATTAGAGTTACTGCCTGCACAGCCTGGCAGGTGTGAGAGCCTTCACACCAGAGGTAAAAAGGGCTTCAAGGACACTTTTCAAATATTTACCATTGGTATCTGGGCAGGCTTCAGTGTTGCAGGAGCGGTACTGGATCCTCTTGCCCTCGCAGTATTTTCCTCCGTTCTTGGGCATTGGGTTGTCACAGGCGCGGAATGAGTACTGAACTCCTCCGCCACATGTTCGAGAGCAGTCCCCCCAGGGACCCCACAAACCCCAACCGCCATTGACAGGAGTCTGGAAGGAACCGCAGTGTAAGTATTACCATTCACAGTGAGCTGTTTCTGGATAATATGATGCTTGCTGGGTCTGACCATAAGGATTCTCACCTGGTGTTTGGCTGCCTGACTCTTTGTGAGGCACTGCCCGGCCAGGCAGAAGCTGTCGTGTCCGCACGATGTCCCGTCGGCCCAGGGGAAGTTCTTAGTCTGGCAGACCAGCAAGCCGTTGGACGTGGTCACCGTGCACCACAATGCTGCGCACGTCGTGCTCAGGTCTGGGCAGTGCTGGGATTCTTCGCCAAACGTGAGACGGCACTGGTGGTCGGCGTCGTAGACCGTCCCTGGGAGTGGCTGGGGTAGCGGCTGAGGCTTGACCGGCTTGTCCAGGAGGCAGTGGCCATGGCCATTGTCCAGGAAGGTGGTGACCATGAGAGCGGAGCAAGGAGACCACGGCTGCTGCTGGTCCAGGTTGGAGAGGGTGGAGGCCATCATGTGGGAGCCCCAGTGGGCACCGTTGACTCCAGAACACAACTGGGCGTCATCGTGAGGCATGTTGAAAACGTGGCCTGGAGAACAGATGGATCATCACATGTTTTGAGCATTTTAAAAGTTGACAGCAAGTCATTAAGCAAGATAAGCAAGTCATTTGCAAAATTTCACAGCTGGAAGTAGAATTTTTCCACTTACCGAGTTCATGAGCCACCGTAAACGCTGCCTGAAGTCCATCGTCTTCAATGATCGAGCAGCTTCTGTCAGGGTCGCACACGGTGCCGACATCCGCCATACCCAAAGTGTCACAAGAGTGGGCACCGCAGAGGTCCTAATCAGGTGAACCAGGAGAAGAACAGACATGAATACTCCAATGTTTCTTTCTGTGATTTGTTTTAGTTGTGTTGCACCGCTTCTACTCCAACCTACCGTTCTGGTGAAGAGCACAGCCGTGTCGTAGTGCTCGGCGTGACGGTCACTCGCAGGGTTGTGCTGCCGCTGCCACTGGCAGAAGTTACGCAGGGTCATGGCGGCGTTGGACGACACCTGAGGGCCTCGCTCCTCCTCGTACACCACCAGGAGCTTCACCACGGCCAGGCTGATAGAGTTGTGGATGCTGGGGTGGCGGTAGAGGCGCGACGCCACCGCCATGATGGTCAGAAGGTAAGGCTTGAGCCCGGCGCCGTGAAACTCAGCCATGGACTGGTCGGCCACCAGCATGATCTCGAGGTACCGAGGGGTGGAGACGAATCGCCTGGTCCTGCTGTGGGCTGAGGGGGACAGAAGGGAGAGAGCGGTCAGATCAAAGTAGGTCAGGTGAGCTTATTTGAACCTTCTCAGGTTGGTTTTGATTATTGATGGTTATTAACCTTATTTGGAATCGCCAAACTCTAAAGCCCTGTTCTCAATAACTTTTACACAATCTTTTTTTTTTCCCCCCATGTGGATGGAGGCTCAGAGAGCTGCGGATGTGCCTGGAGGAGCCTGGCTGCCCTGACTCAGCATCACACCACCAGCGGCTCCTCCTCCTCATGGGTCCACATTCCTATAACGACCTTCTCTGCTGGAAAATTATGCCAGTGAGAAAATCCTGTGTGTGTGTGTGTGTGTGTGTGTGTGTGTGTGTGTGTGTGTGTGTGTGTGTGTGTGTGTGTGTGTGTGTGTGTGTGTGTGTGTGTGTGTGTGTGTGTGTGTGTGTGTAGGGGGAAGAAATGAATGCCGGTGCGAGGTGTACCAGGAGGCGAGTTTACGCGTCTCAGCGCTGCCGGGCTCTGACTGGCCCCAACCTCTTGGCTCCCCTCAACTCCCCTCCCCTTCATCGTCACTCCTCCTCCTCCTCCCCCTTTCCTCTCAGAGTAAAAAAAAAAAAAAACAGCCACCACTCCTCCTCCTCCTCCTCCTCTCCTCCTTTCCTCCCTTCCTCCTTAGTAGTGAGCGCTGACAGCGCTGTCATTGCGCACGCTGCGCAACTTTGGCGCACGGACAACTTCAGCTGACAGCAGCCTCCCAGTTACAACAATCACACGCAATTTTCAAAGTTTTGCCTCCTTTTTTCGTTTCAATCTTTCGAGATGACGAATGTTTAAAATAAATATTGCAATTTCTTCCTAAATAACTAATTCTGCAGGAACTCTTGGTTGCCAGACTGGGAACTGGAGCTCTGTGCGTAATAAAAAAATGAGTAATAGAGTGTAAAATGCGCCCAGTCTTACCTGTCTGGTCTGCGTTAGGGGCTCCGTGACTGGCGTCTTTCTCCATATTCTTTGGCACCCTCTCTTCGTCCTCGTTGACCCCGCACTTGCTGGCCTCCTCCTCAGACGGAGCCTTGCGTGCTCTCCGGCGGACCGAGTGAACGTCCTCCTCCGAGCCCAGGAAGTCGCTCACGTTGAGGGGCTGGATGAAGTACTCTTCGCCCTGAAAGTAGAATCCCCCCCGAAGTCCGTGGCACAGGTTGAGCGCCGCCGCGGAGTGCTCCTCTCCATTCACCGTGCCCGAGAAGAAGCAACCCGGCTCGGCACCGCTCTTTGGCTCCTGCGTCGGTTCGGACTCGGGACTCCCCACAATATGGAAGACAAAACCCGGCGCCAGGAAGGTCTGATCGGGCTCAAGTTGCAGAACCAGCTGCTGGCCAAATACGTCCAACCGGTACACCCTCATCTCCCCCTCTTTCTCCTTTTCCTCAGCGGACAGAGTCCTCCAAGATTCGGCCTCGCTGTCCGAGCGGGCCGACGGGTCCAATCTGACCGGCACCACGGTGCTCTCCTCCCACGCGCTCACGCACAGAGCGCAAATCAAACCAACGGAAACACGTAAAACCCACATCATACAACTGATATCCGACCAGGGGATGTTTGCACTGAGAATAAAGTCTTTATTATAAAGAACGTAAATCCTTCTTTAAAAAAAAAGAAAGAAAAAAGTTTCCACTATGAGCTACAAAGACTTCCACAAAACTGTCCTCAGAATTACGCACGCGCGTAATGAGTTTAAAAAAGGATCAAATCCAGTGCAAAACTCATCTAAAATTCTGTGCAGGTCTGGATTGTTGCAAAGAAGTCATTTGATTAAATGAAAATAAACGCTGGAGCTCAGCAGTAAATTCCAACAGGTCGCTCTCTCTTTAACACTCTGATGTCTCAGCTCGCTGTCTTTGAGTTCGGAGGGAGCTTTTTGCGCTTTGTTAGTCTGCTCTCTGCTCTTGCCTTGCAGTCAGAACTGAGCCGGTCCCCTCCTATATATCCCTCTGCCTCGGGACCACCCCCTTTTCTGAGGGCCCTTTCATCAGAGAGGGAGAGGGGCCAAATCCCGTGCGCAAAGAAAACGCACCAACGACCTGGAGCGTTGCCATAATAATCAATCACTGTGGAGGATGGAGGAACTTTTTTTCTTTCTTTCTTTCTCCTTTTAGTCAGAGCCTGTCTGTCACAATAGTTGCACACTCACAGTGTCATCACTGCACCTATTATTTGATGGTTTCACAAACAGCGCACATGTATGACATTAAGTGTCCAAACCTCTGCATGTGTTACTGATCCTGCGCTCCACTTTGCGACATATGGAGACTGTTTCTGCATATAAAGAGCCGGGGGCAGATGTGGAGAGGTGCTTGTAGTGTCAGTGCAACTTGAGAACAGAGGCTCGGGGAATGGTAACCATATCATGTTGGCCAGGGCTCCGGCAGCCCCGTACTCACCCTGTGTGTGCCAAGCCGGGCTGTGGTGCGCCGTGGCCGGGTTCCGCGGTCCGGGGAGAGGGAGCGGAGAGGGGCCGCCGGGGTCTTAAGGTGGATTCGCCGGCTTGCAGGGCTGCTGCGCCCCACAGCCCGGGCAGACAGAGCCCCTGTCATCCGGCTGCTCCCCCCTCCCACACCCACCGAGCGAAGCTGTGAGAGTTTACCCGTTAGAAATAACCGTGAAAGAAAAGACCCTGTTATCACACATGGAGGAAACTCAACTCACAGCTACAAATTAACACATTTAATATACACACTCTCCAAACAATCCATTTCTAACACATGGATCTCGGGGTATGATATTAAATCAAATCATTTTAGATTAGATAGAATCAAACTACACAACAGGGATTAAGATTTGATTGTGGTAATCTCAATTTGATGATTCATGATGAGAACTGTCTGTATTTATTATCATGATTTCTCGCTTTGACGCACACAAGTTCCCTCCCACGTCACTCGGAGGTCCACCTTAAACGCAACAGCTCAGAAAAAAAGCCATAATTGTAAGATCATCATTTCCCAGCAGATGGCAGGCGCTGGTTTTGGACCGTGTCCATCCCGCAGCGGTGATTTTCCATGATGGGTGGAGGCAACGTGCTGCTCCGGTCGACAGGGGACGCACGCACACCACGTTTGGATCCGTGGTCAACCTGCAGCAAGGCACCGCGCGACCACACTGAGGCAGCACGTGCATACCACACCTTCTGCTCCCACAGAAACATCACTTTATTTATTTATTTTTTAACATTAATGAAGCACAAAAACGTGTCAAAATATGTATTATTATTCTTTATTTCATCAAGTTAAACAAATTGATGGATAGATAGATAGATAAATACTTTAATGATCTCCAAGAGAAATTCACAGTTCCAGCAGCAGCAATATGGAAAGACAGGGGCATGCAGGGTTAAAAAAAAAAAAAAGCAATAGGTAAAATAGAAGAATATACCTTCAGTATAAACAATAATTAAGCAAATAATTAAGCAATAAACAATAATTAAGATAAGTAGTGTGTGTGTGTCTCAAGGTGCGTGGTGTGTGTGTAGTAAGTCCAGGGCTTTGTGTCCGCTAAGGCCTCCCCCGAGAGGTGTTGAAGAGTCTGATGGCGTGGGGGAGGAATGATCTCCTCAGTCTGTCAGTGGAGCAGGACTGTGACAGCAGTCTGTCACTGAAGCTGCTCCTCTGCCTGGAGATGGTGTTGTGGAGTGGATGCTGTGGATTGTCTATTATGGACAGGAGTCTGTTCAGTGTCCGTCGCTCTGCCACAGATGTCAGGCTGTCCAGCTCTGAGCCAACGACAGAGCCCGCCTTCCTCACCAGTTTGTCCAGGCGTGCGGCATCCTTCTTCTTGAGGCTGCCCACAGTACTGCGTACAGGAGGGCGCTCGCTACCACAGACTGGTAGAAGATCTGTAGCAGCTTCTTGCAGATGTTGAAGGACGCCAGCCTTCTGAGGACGTACAGACGGCTCTGTCCTTTCCTGTACAGAGCGTCTGTGTTGGCAGTCCAGTCCAGTTTGTCATCCAGCAGCACTCCCAGGTATTTGTAGGTGTGAACCACCTCCACCCAGTCCCCCTTAATCCGAACAGGCTCCGGGTGCGGCCTGGTTCTCCTAAAGTCCACCACCATCTCCTTCGTCTTGGTGGTGTTGAGGAGCAGGTGGTTGGAGTCGCACCATGTGACGAAGTCCTGGATCAGCTCTCTGTACTCATCCTCCTGTCCACCCTTGATACAACCCACTATGGCCGTGTCGTCCGCGAACTTCTGCACATGGCAGAGGTCAGAGTTGTATTGGAAGTCCGTGGTGTACAGGGTGAAAAGGACCGGAGAGAGTACAGTTCCCTGTGGTGCTCCAGTGTTGCTGATCACAGTGTCGGACCTGCAGTCCCCCAGTCGAACGTACTGAGGTCTGCCAGTCAGGTAGTCTGTAATCCACGTCACCAGGTGTGCACCCACTCCCATCTCTGTCAGTTTGTCCCTGAGGAGCACAGGCTGGATGGTGTTGAATGCGCTGGAGAAGTCCAAAAATGTAATCCTCACAGCAGCACTGCCACTGTCCAGGCAATTGTCCAATTGACACAATTTGCTGTTTTTTTCCTGATTAGGAAACAATAACTAAACTAATTGACACAGATATGATCACAAAAACACTCATACTCATTACATATCCACTGGAGGAGTGGGTCCTCATCCAATAAAGCGGCCACGCTGATAATATCACAAATCAATAAGAATTCTAAAAAGTAACTTGTTTGACATACTAGGCCAAATATCAATATGAAGTTGTTTCATCTCAGTCCACATGTTTTACATGTTTTGTGTCTCTGGAAGCAACTGATAGAAAGAGAAATACTGTTTATCGATATTGTCCTCCTGTCATGTTATTGCATGATATAAATGTTGCATTCAAAGATACTCAGAATTCAGAAGAGGGATTTTACACAAGGTGAAAATTATTGATCCATGATACACTTATAAAAGTCTTTCAGTTTTTGGATTTGGGGGAAACTGTCGAGTCTATTCAAGCCTCAGTATTTTCCCAGTTGAGTATTTTGAATCATTAAAATACTCTGCTTTTGACATTTACCAGTGTAGACTCAGTTTTTATCACATACATTTTTTTTTAATCAAGAGATGGGAATCAGACAAAAACTATATTTACCATCTCAAAACGAGGTGAACATATGGATCAAAGTTAAATGCATCTACAGGATGAATATTATACTCAAAAACAAGAGACAGCGCAGTACTCCTAAAATGAGGTTACTTTTACAAAGCTGGATGCTTATGAAACGACAATTCTGACTAGTTTTCTTCATAGTTGAATTTGTTTCCCTCAGAAAGTGGCTGTTTCAATCAAACTGAGAATCCGGAGCTCAATTTCAGTATGACTACAATTATTAAATGTCCCAGCATCGAGTTGTTGTCAGGTGGAGTGGACAGACTCCTAAACAGTCGATGCTTATTTGATGGACGTGAGAGCTGAACATACCTGGGTTTTCTTGCCGCCAGTTGTTTATTCGTCCTTGTTGGCTGTCGCCCCTCATCCTACCTGTGCCTTCCTCTTCCTGTGACCTTTGCCCTCGACATTTACAACCTGTGTCCATTTACCACCACCAGGTGTCCAAATAATGTAACAACAAAAACATCTCAATAAATTATCTGCCAACTGTAATTATAAGTCGCTCCTATAGCCAGAACTCTTGGAAAAGTCCAAATTTAGACATGAAAATCTGATTTCTGTCTGAAAATCTAAAAGTAAAACAAATGATAAAGCAATAACATAAATGATCAAAATAGCATATTAATTTGAACAGTAAATATTAATCCCATCTAGTGGACAAACATGGTTAATACTAAGATCTTCAATACCAAAAAAGTAATGACACAAACACCAGAATATTTAAATATATAGATTTTATATACATATATTCATGTGGATGACTAGAAAAAGAAAACACTATATTCTTACAAAGGAATGATTCCGCACAGTCATATTCCGAAGTTAAATAGTAATTCGATACAAAATTACTATAATAAATAAAACTCATCTCGTTGTTTCTTTTTTATTCACACATAACCAGTTGTACAAACAATAAATTACAAGTTCAGTGCTGTGTTTCTGTCGTTCAGCCAGAACTGTCAGAGTAGTTTGTGTGTGTGATTGTGGAGTGTGCGTGTCTGAAATACTCCCAAGAGATTTGAATATGCACGAGTTGTTTTTGTTTCCTTCATTGTACAAGCAACATTGTGTAAATAGTTGGAAATGCGAGTGAAGAGTGGAAAGGGGATGTTTGATATGCTGACCCGGGTCATTTAGTATACGAAAATGGTTCTCGTGCTTTGTTTTGTAACTGCAGATACCAGATGGGTGAGGTTTACCACACAGGAAAAACACAATGAGAGCCAGACATTTTAACACAATTACAGGAAAGTATTTTTAAGTCCATTAACGGCGTAATCGACTTTACTTTGTAATGCTGGTGCCTAATTACCATGGGAGCTTTGGGGATCCTCTCAGTTAACTTTCATATAAACATGAACAATAGTATGTAAGAAAAAATCTTGATGCAAAGGAATGGGAAATATAAGGTAGAGACATGATATAATGAGTGAGAGTGGAGGGTTTTAAATGGCCTGTATACACACTGCAGTCTAACTCTTAAGTGTGCTTGGCTTTAAACTTGAAAACAGTTCTACATTCATAAAAAAAAGCATTCTTTGCTGTTTTGCCGAGAATAAGCTGAGAAGAAGGATACCTCACACAAGTAGGCTCTTCAGCAGCTACCTAATTAGCATAGCTTAGCGTTAAAACAGAAAACATTTCTAAAAGGGTCATGAAGAGAGATTTCAGCTTTTAAAACCCCACATTCGTAAAAATGACTTCCTTTGTTGTTTCGGTGAGGAAAAAAGTGGAGACCACTGATACATCACACACACAAATGTGTATATACCCTCCAACTGAGAGCATGTTAACTTAACTTAGGATTTTGTAGATGGCACTTGTCATATTTGAATCTCTTCAGTCTATCCTGATGCCTGCATATTTATTGGCTCGTAAAAGGACTGATATTGATCTTATTTACAGAGAAGAACATTTTGTTTGAGTATTACCTTTTTGCAATATTTTGCAGTAAAACTGGATTTGCAAAGACAGTGAAGTCAAAAGATTGTCTAAAAGCCTGACGCATTGGTAATATTTTGCTAAATTAGGTATATAGGAAGTGAAAGACATTCAAAGAGCTCTGAACAGATGATATGTTATTCAGCAAAAACTGGGAGCGTAAAACCAAAATGAGTTCTGGTGACCTTTAGAAACCCTTCAACAAATGTAACACTATTGATCTCGCACTAATGGACTGTTCAGACTATCCGTACCATGGCCAACCCCACCCATCAGTGTGAGAAGAAAAAAAAAAGTCAATGACAAATACAGGCTGGAAAATGAGTAAAAAGAAGAGTTGAATTGCAAAAGGACAATAATGACTGCTGTCGTTGCGAGTATCCAGGGCACACATTGTCAAATTAGCATCATTTCAAATAAACATACAAACAGATATTAACCAACACGCACGCACGCGCACACACACACACACACACACACACACACACACACACACACACACACACACACACACACACACACACACACACACACACACACACACACACACACACACACACACACACACACACACACACACACACACACACACACACACACACACACACACACACACACACACACACACACACACAAACGACAGCCCTCCCAGCACCAGTACAATGATTGATACGAGTGGCGCTGAGAGCGAAGGAGCTTCAAGACGCAGTGGACAACAAAAACAAGTATGTGCTGAAAACACAGGCCTGGGGTTCATGTTATGTGTGAGCGTGCGACATGCACACACAGAGACGCACTTACACGCTACACAGGCACGAAAATCAAGCTTCACCCCAAAAACCTGCGAGTCGTCATTAACCTCCATTTACATGAAGGAGCGTCGCGGCTACGTTGCCTATTTGTAGATTTGTCTTCCATTGTCGCATGCTACTGTTCCTGCACTGTACAGGTGATTGTTTAAATAAACCTTCTTCGGTACATTGCGTAAAATATCTTGTTTAAAGGTACGACAGGTCACATTTAAGTAATGTCACGTTTGTGCACTGGGTGGCAGTAGCAAGCCACTGTTATTTAACAGTTTCAGGAATTCGATGTTGTTGCCAGAAAACAAATTCTCCCACGTATCATTTTGTACCATCAGGCGGTGTGGTGAGTTACACATACTTATAGTTTATCCTCATTTCAACCAGTGACGAAGGTGTTTGTTCTCATAGATTGAAGAGTATCTGAAACTGTAACTTGCGGTCCGAGGACAGACTAAATGCCACAGGGACTCATCACTTCCTGCCAATTCACGAAAGTAGCATTACTGGAATTGCACGTGCTGTACCTTTAATGGGAGGTGATTTGTGATGTCATAACTGCTGGATCTAAACAGAAATGACCCAGTCCTATGAGCTTTCTGAGCAAAACGCAGGATGAGACAATCCAGGGTCCTCATGACAAAAGACAATAGAGTCTGACTTCCAAATCCACAAGGAAGCATCAAAAAAACACAACGCGCATGCCGATACAGGGCGTCACACACAAAGGCCCCACGCTGTGGAGACTGATGTACAATCAGTTATTGTCCACATGGAAGTGACATGCTACTTAGTTCTTAGCTGTGCCGGCATGATGCTCGTCACCATTGGAAAACGTTCTCCGTTCTACTCATGCTCTGCATAGCTACACTGATTCCAGGTACGTCCATTCAGATCTGTCTCTGAGTCTCTTTGTGTCCAGTTCCGGCGCTTTTCGCCAACATTCACAGTCCAGTTTAAGGTTCTACTACTTTGAGTTCATTAGAGTCCAACATCCAGCACTTGAGACGTTGATCAGACGTACGGATTCCACCACATTGGTGCAAAAGTCCACTCAACATTTCTTTACCAGACAGTGTTTGAATGCGGAGGGGCGAGCGCCCAGCATGCAGCCTTTAGACAGTTTCCCGTCCCGGTCTTTACACTGAACCGTCCGGCTCTGCCAGCCAGTGTCACAAGTTCTGGAGCAGGTCATCCAGGATCCCGTTACCCACTGCGGCCCTGGGGTCGGGGGAGAAGGAGCTGTAGAAGAAGGAGCTGGGGAAGACGTAGCGGAGTGACTTGTGGTGGTGGTCCTCGTTGTGGTTGGCACCGTCGTCTGGGAAGACTTTGTGTTGGGGACGACCGGAGCAGACGGCTGCTGTGGCGGAGTCAGCCGGGGCGTGATGAAGCTGTAGCGGACATCCAAGGGCTTTTTGGCGTCGGTGGCTAGAATCTGGACCACCAGTGCTTCCTGGATGGCGCCGGGGCCCATGCTGTGAAGCCACTCGTCCCTCTGGCTCCAGCCACTGTAGTTGAGCACGGAGCCGTTGAGCGGGATGATTGTCTCGGAGGTGGAGATCATGAACTTGCCGTTCAGGAGGTATTCGCCGCTGGGTCGTCGGAGAGCCAGGTAGGCAGTGTAACGGGTCTGGTCCTTGGCTTTGTACTGACGAACCTTGATGTGAGTAGAACCTGCAGGGATCCTCACCACATCTGTGTAGCCCTTGCTATTTGTGGAAAGTAGAGTAGAGTTGTTATATTAGAAAATGGAAGCATTGCTACCACAACATCAAGTAATCATGTGCTCATAATGCAAATATATCATTAGCCATGGATGGACAGAATATTGAACAAAGTTGACTTAAGAGGTTTTGGCTCTTGCATTACTATTGGTCTGTTTCACAAAGTTTCTTTGTCTTACCTCTTCTTGGTGAAGTTGCCCACCACACGGACACACCCTGTACTGTCGCCTCCGCAGATGCCGCACTTATCAAACTGGAGCTTGGAGCCGATGATACCATCGCAGCCCGTCCGAACACATTTCCCTTTGACGCACACCGAGCTGCTGTACGGACGACACTCGGTCCCATCGACCACCTGAACACGTACAGCCACGATCATCATCATCATCCTGCCTTCATCAACTCCTATCCACATCTGATGGTTTACTGACTCACCCTCTGAGAGAACACCACATAGTATCCCGTTCCTTTGGCTCGACATGTCAGCTTGCAGACGTCCTTCGGGAGGACTCCCGCGTACTTCGGCACCCACTCGACAAACGTCTTCACCCCCTTGGGATCTGTTTGAGGACCGTTGCGCATCTCACACTGCTCTTGGCGGTAGCTCTTATCTGTCAAGGAGATTATTTGAATGTTAAATAAACTCACCAAACCTCAAACAGTCAAAATAGCGCAATTCGGTCGCACTCACTCGAAACAGGACATGGTGTGACGTTGCAAGACCGATAGATGGCTCTCTTCCCTGTGCAATAGCGCCCATTGTTCCTTGGTGGTGGGTTGTTGCACAAACGCTGGGCGAACTGCACGCCGCCTCCACAGGTTCTTGAGCAGGAACCCCATGAACCCCAGGAACTCCAGCTGCCATGATTGGACGCCTTGGGGAAGGAATAAGAGATGGAAACGGCTTAGAAGTTTACTTTTACTTCTATCCCACAGATAGAAGCAGTGCTAAGTTAAACCCCCGGGTCGGACGCCCACGTGTACGCAGTTAGAACTGGGCGTGGCAGCTTAAACATTTGTTTAAGTAAATCTGTTAGGGTAATACTCTTAAGACCTAGGGGACAGGTTCCCTTGAAACAGAGAGCTTGTCCAGTACTTCCATTATATGGGTTACTTGGGAACAAACAATTCAGTGGTCTTGCTCAAGGCCAAACACTGATGTCTTGTTCATCTAACATTCAAACTAGTGTTTCTGGTACAAGCGCTCTACTTTACTCTTTGTCCCACCACTGGCAAGAGGGATGACGATAAAGGAGAAAAATTTAAAAAAAGGAGAAAAACAAAAACAAATTCTTATCGAACACCAGCCAACCACGTGTCATCAAAAAATCCCTTCGGAAAGATATCTGCGATAGATAGTAATAAAACTGTGGTATTCATTGTGGTTTGGACAGAAGAAGCAGGAGACTACATCCATGTGATCATAACTTAAGAGTGTCCAAAGCCGCTCATTAGGCAGGCGTAGCAAGAGCTGTGGTGTAACAGCTCACATGCTTTCCTTCTGAATGAAAATCCTCAGGTAGCTCGCTTATTTTTGGGCTTTTCCAACCAGCCAGTGGTGTATGAGTCATGAGTGATTTAAAAAGACTGGCTAAGCAGTGTTTTGCATTTTATGACACAAAAACCAGTGATTTCTGCAAGCCCTCTTTGGAAAAGTCTTTTCCGTTTGGCGCCCCTGCTGAGACTTCGGAGCATTTCGTTCCACAGTGAAAGCCACTTAATCTGCAATCAGGCTACAAGAATTACAGAAAGGCTAAAAGGATCCACAGTCTAGAAATTAAGGAGAGGGGGTGAGCTGCTTGTCACCCACAGGCAGCGAAAATGATTCGAGTCAGAAGCTGGGCCGGATCCACGGCACGTAAGTGTCTGCCAAGGCTCGAGTCAGCCCCATCCAGAGTCATGTGACAAACAAATACAAAGAAAATGTTCTTTCCCCTCTTTCCCGTCCCTCCTCCCCCCTCTGATGAACAGACAGCATTGACAGATTTAGTCCTTTAACTCATTAAGGCCAGATTCAATTTAGTTCTGTCTGGGGGAACAAATCGCACAGATTAGCCCAAAATAAAGCTGATCACACAACGGAGTCACATTCAGGGCTTTTTTCCTTCTCTAAGTGCATCAGTCTGCCTTTCTTTCTCTTCTTCTGCTCCTTTCTTAGTTTATCTTTGTCTTCCAGGAACAAGCTTATGTGTTGAGCATTGAGGGCTTAAAATATCGGGTTTTGAACTATAAAAAGACGTTTATTTTAGATTTCGGTCCTTTGTGTCTCCATGTCCTCTTTCCAATTCGGTACCCAACTCACCGAATAGTGCTTCTTGCGGGTCTTGTCCACGCACTTTCCCTGCAGGCAGATGCGTCCCTTCCCGCAGGGCGTGCCCTCCACCGCCGGCAGCTTCTTGGTCAGGCACACCATCTGGCCCTGGCGGATCACAGCGCACCACAGCCGAGAGCACACGTCCATACCGGGGCAGACGGTGTACTCCGGGCCGAAGGCCAGGCGGCACTGCCGGACGGCGTCGTAGCTCTGGCCCGGGAGCTCCTCGGGGCCCAGGAGGGGCTGGCGGGGGGAGTCCAGGAGGCACTCGGCTGTGGAGCATCAGCATTAGCCAAAGACCCAAATGAACTTCCACCAACACCATATATTTTGTGCTGAATGTGTTGCGTCTACAGAAAGAGAACTTTGAAACAGTGGGAAAGAGTTCCCGGATATTTTCTCTGGACAACTCTCACCATTGCCGTCGTCGAAAAAGTCGGTGATGGTCGCTGAGGTGCAGCGGCTCCAGGGTTTGGAGGCGTCGATGGATGTGAGGATGGACGACATGAGCCTCTTGTCACTGTTGACTCCGAAGCGCTCCTCGCAGAACTTGGAGTCATCGTGAGAGAGACCGAGCAGGTGGCCTGAGGCAGAGACACTTATTTTTACCTCCTGAGGTTTTGACGGCGAGGTGATGCTCGGAGTCATGGCTGCGTGGGAACTGACGGGACTTGTCAAAGATTTGTGGCAAAAATGAGCAAACAGAACACAGCCGGTTCTTGGGATGGCGTCACACAACACTGCCGTGATGTGATGACATCACTGTATTGCTTCCTGTGCAAGTGTGTGTAAATATTTAAATCTGTGCATACCTATCTCGTGAGCGACCGTGAATGCAGCGTGGAGACCGTCGTCTTCGATGACGGCGCAGCTTCTCTCCGGAGAGCAGATGGTGCCCACGTCGGCCATGCCCAGTGTGTCACAGGAGTGGTGTCCACAGAGGTCCTGCAAGAAGAAGGTTCAAATCAACACTTAATGCACGATCCATGAGAGCTCAAACACAGATACTATGCATTCCTCTTCCAGTCAACAGGAATTTAGTAAAACAGTAACAGTTGGTCTTCCTGATGCCACATGCTATCGATCTCTGTGCACATTCCCACACATGTCCATGCAGCCTGACCCCGATCGATCAGCTCATAGCACGCCTGCAGTACGGGCACATGCGTGCACGCTCTCAGTACAATATGTTTCCCACACACTCGTGCACACACATGTCCCGCAGAGAGGATGAATCGTGGTGTTAAGTGGCGCTGACAGGCCCGCTGGGTGCTGGGAGAGAGGATCTGTGGGGAGGGTGTTTACCCGTTCCGGACCGATCGCTTTGGAACAAACCGCCTTGTGTTGAGTGCTTTCGCACATGACGCCACACACACGCACACGCACACACACACACACACACTAAAGTGGATGAAGTACTACAAGAGAATGCCAACATATACAGCACTCAACACTCTTCTTTTTCTGTCAAGCACAGAAGTAAAGGATTTATCGTGTTAAAATGTTAAATTCAGCCACAAAGAAGATGAGGCCGGTGTCAAATTACAGCCTCTTCATGCTGCATGTTGGCCAGTTCAGTTAATTGTAAGACAGGCTTAATGAAAGCGAACCAGTCAGATGCAACTTTGCTTTGAAATGAGGAGAAATAAAGTGATGCAGCCACTGACACAACGAAGCTGGTGTGAAATTACAAGCTCTTGATGTTGAACATTGGCTGAATTGAAAGTGATGCTTTATACGTGAAAGTCAATCACAAGCTATTTCAATAAAGAGGTCAATTTGAAGCACAGGAGGCACTAAGACAATGAAGTTGGTGTGAAAATATAAGCTCTTGATGCCACATGTTGGATGTTTAAACACAATGGACTTCCTGGAAATGAGCCAATCAGAAGAAAGTTTACTTTATCACAAGAGCCTTATTAGGCTATAACTGGTTCACTTGAAAACAGAAGATTTGTTTTAATCAGCGAGGAGTTTGCTTTCATTTTCCCACCATTTTTCATTTATTTATTCATTCATTCCCTCCCAGACTCGGGCATGAGAGCTGATTTTGCTGTGATTTATTTTCTTTGGTAAAACTTTGTGTGTCACAGGAAACGTGGGATTGGAAAAGAAAGTGGGAAATCCCCAGTCAGATTTTAAATTGTGATTCACACCTGTCCAGGGGCGAAGCTCTGGAATTCATTCTGCTCGGACCATTGTTTACCCGTCTCCTAAACCGATTCCCTCTGAAAGCTCTCTTTCACCCGCTGCAGAGGAGAAAAGGAGGAACGAGTTCAGGAGTTCGACGCCGAGAGGGGAAAGTTGGAAGATCGCCGGAAATTGATCTGAAGACCGGCGAGTGCAGCGAGTTACAGTAATATTAGCAGAAAAAACAGGAGAACAGGTGGCGGGCTGGTTGTAAAGGTCAGGAGACGATCAAAGAGCCGGGCTTGTGTGTGTGTATGTGTGTGGAGGGGGGGGGTATGTGTGTGTGTGAGGTACAAGACCACTTTCGGTCTAAGCAAAGGCGTGTGTTAACCAAACAACCACACACACACACACACACACACACACACAGTAAAACCTCACTCAGAGCGCTGAGCTCCTTCGGTACGAATGAGAAGGAACCATTGAGGGGACAGGTTGCTCACGATGGGCCTACGAGCCACTGACAGATTGCCAGATGATAAGACGTAACATAAATTGGTCTGAAAGTAAACAGCAGCGTTGTTATTTGCTCATAACGACGCGAGCTGAACTCCGTCACCTCTCAGAACAGTCGTCCCTCGATGTTATTGATCTGTACCGTTACAGTTTAGGGTGTTTTTGTCATGAAACACTAAAGATACAGCAACGACCACGATGATGGTGAATCTGGTGCCAAGTTACCTTTTAAAAGAGGCTTCTTTTAAGTTAGCCGTTCAGAAGAAGTGTTTGTTAATCGGAAATCTTCAAAGAGAGGGAATCACGAACAGCTTGTATCAGGATGAACAGAAGAGAACAAACAGTTACAGAACGAGATAATTTTACCACACTTACATTTGATAGCCTAGAAGATGACACAGTTTTACCCTGGTCGTGTTCAAAAAAGCTCCTAATCTTGTCTCGTATCTTGACAGATTGTCTTGTCATGCTGGATCAGACACAATTAGTGCTCGGGACTTTTCATTGATCTGTTGGAAGCAGAAATACTTGATATTTGATTTGTCATTCATTGGTTGATCGGAAAAGGAAGCCATTACTGGTTGTACTGAATAGACTGTGACTTTTGTTGATCCGGACAATAAGCTGACCAGAGGCCAACACTTGAAGCGCACCGAGACCACGATTGGGACCAGGAGTGTGTTGTGAGGTCACTGATGGATCCCAGTGTGAACAGGGCGAGGCTCCCGTTGCTCCTCCGGCGTTGACCCAAGTCTCAGACCTGTTGCATAACGCGGGGAGTGAGCCGGAGGGGGGCCGGGGGGGAGGCGGGGGTCGGTCGGAGTGTTAGGGGAATCCAAAGGGCTGTCTGCGGGATGTCAACATACTCCAGACGGAGCTTAGCATGTGTGAAATATCAGGAATATTTAAAACAAACAGACGAGCTGGGATGGAGGCGAGAGCTGGGAAATGTACACCTCGACGAAGAGACGTGGATGGAAAGACAAAAATAAGGAGTTCAAAAACAAGGGAAGGAAGAGGTCAAACTTCATGGTTTTTGGTTATATATGATAGCACTGACGTACTTTTATCTTCTTCCAGACCGGATCTTGTTAACAAGCAGCATTTTTTCTTGTCGTTTGGCCACTGTGTTTTAAAAAGAACATATGGATCCTGAACCAGGATTAGCGTTTAGCTTCGCTCTGTGGTTACATTAATGCTTAAACTCAGCGACTCAGGGATACGCTTATAATATTCTTGGCACACCCTTACTTATGAATCCTCGAAAAGTTGTTTTACACTTGATGCAATCAAGGTCATTAAAAAAAAACCTGTTGGCCAGCAATAGTTTTTATGCTCTTTGGCAACAACCTGCCATTGTTATTGTTGACAGTTGACTCACACAGGTGCAGAAAATGTTCAAGTCTAGAGATTTTATTTATCCCCAGAGGGGAAGATTTTCTCCACATTCCATCCATCTTGTTCACATTCACACTAGCAGCTTTGAGCTTCTGCAATAACTGCCGTTGATGCATTGCTATTGCTCAGATGGAGGTCTTTCAGCTTGTACTTATACTGTATAAACAGGACTTTGTTGACTAGACTATTTGAAGCCAGGTGTAAATAAAGACAATGTGGATGAGCAGGATTAGCACGTAGCTTAGCCTCCAAAGTTTAGTTTAAAAATGCATTTAGTCCACGTGTTTTGGAATCTAATCCCTCGACTGTGTCCTCTTCCCCCCATGACCCGACTGCTGTGGAAGTGGCCTCATCGCTCTGGGCCGGAGGGTCAATACGGGACAGGTGAGACGACATCGCAGGTCCTCGCCAGAAAAGCCTGTCCAAATATTTTGAAGCAAAAAAAAACAAAAAAAGAAAAAAAAAAAAACCCTGCGGTGCGTCAGCGGGCGTCTTCACAGTGGCTCCGGCCACGTTACAGTCGGACTTTGTCTCACTGTCCCCGCTCGCATCATGTCATGTACAGAAATGTCCCCCTTCAATGTGCCTCGTTGTCCCGGCCCCAGTGCTGGAATGTGAGGAACTGGTGACACTGGTGCACGGGTCAGCTCACTGCGGGTCCGGGGTGCTGGAGTAATTGGACTCGACCACAAAGAGTGGAACTGAGTCCAGCCCTGTGGAACCACCCCCCCCCTCCCTCCCCCCACCGCCGTGCGTGTGGGAACAATGGGCCGGTCTGACTCCACCACTCCAGTCGCTGCAGCTCCGCGACAATCAGGATCAAAATAAAAACAGCCATTCGATGCCTTCGTCTGCGTTTGCACGTGAACTGAGTGAACGCTACGTCTGAGTTTGTCTCTCCCTGTTAAGTTTCCACTGGAGCTCTCAGCTATTTCCCTCTGGAAGTTAACGGGGTTTATATATCAAACTCTTTTTCAACTCCAAACGCAGCCAGGTATGAGGTACCTGAGCCAAATCAAATTATTTCCTCACTGGCATTCTGTCAGAGGAACCACAACTGGCTGCATTTGTGCAGCTCTTAACATTGTCTTGAGGGGGGTTCTGACAGCTACTCTTACACAATGATTTATAGCCCCCGAAGAGCATGAGCATTTCTTCAAGATGTCAGCATCTTTAATGGTTTTTCATGGCGCCTCCTCAACAGAGACCGGAGGAGACCTGGACACTCATGACTGGACAAAGGAACGAGGCTTTTTACATTCCGGAGCTGTGCTCAAACAAACAAAAACCCACTGAGATAAAGTCACTCAGAATCCTCACAATGGCCTTTAATAGCCAGGAGAGGGGTCAGAGGTTAGATTAAAGAACGGCGGCGGCGGCACTCTTCAGCTTTTGAAGATCTTGACCCACCCTGAGTCGGGTCACGCTCTTACCTACGTGCTTATTCTGCGTGCTAACGCCATTCAACCAGCTCATGTGTCCACCAGGACCCTGTGCTGCACGGCCTCCGGGTCTGTACTGGGTTACGGAGGCCACTGTGGCTAATCAAGCCCCCCGGTGACAGATTAACTCCTCAGAGAGGGTGAGACGCGAGTGAAAGTAGTCCCGGGAGGACAGGCTTGTGAATAACGCAGGAGGTGCAACAGGTGAAGGCACCGCTCTGGGATGCGAGCGCGACTACATGTCTGAAGCTGTGCGTCGGGCTGCAGGAGATGAAAAGCCGATGGAAAGACACCCAAGAGCGAGTGTGGGTATGTTAACGAGATCAAAGCATCACAGTGTGCTTTCTGTTTTGAGTCACAAGAGCTTTCTGTCCCATTGGTGCCTAAACGGCCGTTTCCATGACCGCCTGACCCTGCGCCGCCCGGCCAAACCCAACTGCTGAGTACGCCACTTCCTCCCGCCCGGTCTCTTCTCTGCAGGTGTGGTAGCAAAATGGGTTACGAGGTGGTTGGCACTGAGAGACTGAGCCACTCTGCCAGCATGCCGACCTCCGGTATGCACTCCAGCTGGCTTTGCCAACGCGCGACACTGCCAAGTATGCACAAGACATGCAAGGCTTCTTTTATTTGTTGTGGCCAAAGCCACGACAAGACCTTGCATGACTTGAACGCACCGCAATCCAAGAAGAAGCAATCTGACACATGATGTGGAGCTAACCGCTGTGAAGCCACACCCGGAGAGGTGCAAAAAAAAAAAAAAAAAAAAAGGCAAGAAAGCATGCAGATCTGCTGCTGCGCTGCGGCTTTGGGCCAGGCAGACTTGGGGGGGAGGAAGAAAGTGATGGTGAGAGAAGGGATGGATGAGTGTGGTCTGGGTGAAGCGCACGGCTCCTCACAGGGTGGACGTGTTTGTTTTTCTGACAGCTCCCAGCCCCGGCTGACAGACACTGGAAAAGTAAGTAGGGGGAAAATAAATGTGCAGACCGGAGTGATGAGAGAGAGGAGGAAAGACGCACGCAGACAGCTGCCTAATTAAAACTTTTCTGGGGAGTTTGGAGGGAGATCTCTGCTGCTGATTTCAAACCTGCTGGGAAGAATGTGCCGTGCATGGCGCCGGGAGCGCGCGTCCGAACACACACACACACACACACGCACGCACGCACGCACGCACACACACACACACACACACACACACACACACACACACACACACACACACACACACACACACACACACACACACACACACACACACACACACACACACACACACACACACACACACACACACACACACACACACACACACACACACACACACACACACACACAAGCTTTTGCTCTGTCAGGGGATTGGGAGGGGGAGGCTTGGAGACAGAAGAGCCAGCCTACAAAAACACCAGGCGCAGGAAATACATTATTTTCGCGGTCGTTATTATACTGACGCTGCGCTGCATTACGCATGCAAGATTCCGCAGAAAGGATGGAGGAAAACTTGTGGGAAGCACTTTGTGTTGTGTCTATGCTTTAAAAACGATTGTTTTATTTCGGGCTTGATGTAAAATAACCGTTATGAGGTAATTTCTGGTGTTAAAAATAGAGAATCGAAGGTCCTCTTTCTGGGGAAACTGCCACAGTGTGCACCATCACAATGTAGGCAGACCGTGGGTTTCTCTAAAGCCACCCCCCCGTATGGGACTGACAGGCGGAGTCGCAGCCCCTGCGCGCTCGCGCAAAGTGAGCGCACAGGTGGATGCGCGTAAAAGCGCAGCGGAGTCTGTTTACCTGCCTGGTGAAGAGGATGGCCGCGTCGTGGTGGTGCAGGTGGTCGTCGTCCAGCGGGTTCTGCTGGTTCTGCCACTTGCAGAAGCTCTTGAGCGTCGCCGCCGCGTTCTTGGACACCTCCAGCCCCTTCTCCTTCTCCGTCACCGCGGTCACTTTCACCACCGACAGCCGGATCGGGTTCTCGATGCTGGCGTGTCCGTACAGCTTGGACGCGATGGAGGCCAGCGTGAGCAAGTAGTGGTTCAGATCCTTGCCATATTTCTTGGTCATGGTTTCGTCCGCCACCAGGAGCAGCTCCACGTGCCTGGCGCGAGACACGGACCTCCTGCGCCGTGCGCCACGGGCCGGTTCTGTGAAGCGGCTCCAGCGCGTCCTCCCGTGCGCGCCGTGGTCACCTTCGCCTCTCGGTTCCTCTCGGTCCCGTCTCCCCTTCCCCCCGTGCCCCCGGTGCCGGCGTCTCTCGGCGGCATCATCCCTGCGCCCTCTGCGCCCGTCGCGCGTCCCGCAGCTCTCGCGCCCCTCGCTCATGGCCTCGAAGCTGAAACTCTCGCGCGTGAAGACGTGGAGCGCGCTCTCCGCGTCCTTGTCCTGCAGCGCGCGCACGTCGTGCTCGTGTCCCTTTGCCCTGACGATGGGTGTGATTGTGTAGCGCGCGTGGTCCACGGCGAAGAAGCCCTGGAGGCCCCCCCCGCAGAGATTGAACACCGCCAGGGACTCCGTGTTGGAGTTGACCGTCCCCCGGTACGTGCACTCCCGCTGCGCCGGCGCGGAGCTCTGCCCCATCAGGGCGCGCACATATTGCGGGCTGAGATGATGCGACAGCACCGACTCGTCCCTCTCCATGTCCAGCTGGAAGCGGCTCCCGTTCAGGTACACCAGGTAGCCCACCCTCCCTCCCCCGTGGTAAATCCGGTCAATGGTCCGCACCACGCCGTCTGTCCTGCGGGCAGGTGAGAGCGGCGACCCGCTCGCAGGTGGAAGGTAGAAACCCTGGAAAGTAGCGATCCCCGCGCCCTGCTCCAACTCCACGACGCACAGCAGCAGCACCCGAAACCAGAGCATGCCCCCGGCCAGAGCACCAAGGACCCGCACCATTGTTCATTCCAGCGCGCAAAACATCTAAAGTCAGATCCACTAATACGAGCCCGGACCGGCCGAGGACACAACTTTAAGTGTTTGTTCCTCCAAAACGCGCATCCTCTCGCTGTCCGGATCCCCCATAAGAGAAAAAGGCAAAAACAGACAGAGCAAAAACCAACAGGCGAGTAAACACAACCATTGAGGGGAGGAAAAAATGCGAGAGGAGGAGAGAGGAACTGTGTGCAGGCTGGAGAGCACCGGACTGAACTTGGAGAACAAAAACACAAAGTTTGCTCTTAATAGGACCCGCAGAGAAAAAGTCCTGCCCCCTTTTGCGCTCAATCACCACTCCTCCACCCCCTCTTTCTCTCTCTCTGCCTCTCTTCCTCAAATCAGAGGAAAGTCAAGTGCTGGAGGAGAGAAAACCAGAACAATGCTGAGTGTTTCCCACTGCCTCCTGTAGCCAAATCTCCCAGAGAGGCAGCAGAACCCATCACTTTGAGTCACTTCTGCTTGGGAATAAAGCTTAAAGACCTCTAATCTCCAATCCTCAGTTTCTTGACACCAGCATCACTTGTAGCCTGCAGCATTCCTCCCATCATGGTACTCCAGCCTGTTATTTTTACACTTTTTCTCCCACTTTGACTCTTTTAATAATTGAAGACTTTAGTTTCAGCAAACTAAAGGAGGGAATAGATAATTCATAGCCATTCCCAATGGTGTGTGTGTGTGTGTGTGTGGACTGAGTGTAGGTGCCGTGTTGCTCCACTTGGGTATGACAAAGTCAAGAAAAGAGAAATATAGAGTGAGGGACTTGATTATTTAGTGTCCCAGGAGGGACGTGTGGTCGTGTCTGGCTCGCCAGAGGTCTACTGAGTCATATAACCTTTGCTCGAGAAAGGCCGCGGTCGCAGGAGATCCCCAAGCCGAAGCGCGAGCGGCGTGGGTGCGAGGACGCAGCAGGGAGGGGGCGGACCGACACTGCGGCCAAAAAAGAAGGGAACACCGTGTGCTGCCACCATGAGCCTCGGCAACCCCCCCATCAGATCCCACCGTGGTACACTCCACAGAGGAACCCAAAGCTTTTGGTGTGTTTGGGGGGGGGGGGCTTTTCCCTGGGAGCCCAGGTGCTCTGGGAGTCGTTGCTACGGCCCTGTGCTGGCACACAACTTCACATCCAAGTCACCCAGCTGTTATGCAATGCATCTCCAACCCCCACTGCCCATCTCGCTTTCCTTCCTGTCCTCCCCTTTACACCAAAAGTGAAGAGTGCACCGTCTGCAGAGAGAGAGAGAGAGAGAGAGATGGAGGGGGCGGGGTGGAGATCGGCGTGCACGTCCATGAATGAATTTTCGCAGCTCGTGCACCATCAGTTTGGGATGCAGCTGGAGTTGTGCGTGTTGCATGTGATGAAAACAAGTGGCACTGACTGACATCCCCCCCCCCCCCTCCTCCTCCTCCTCCAGTCTCACACCCTCCGCCCCATTGGATCGTTTTTTAATCCCCCGCCTCCGTCTAACACACGGAATCAAGATGTATGCCAAAGCAACCATATGGACATTAACCGCCCCCCCCTCTCGTTACCCACACGTGCAGAGCAGGCTCCGTTATGGTATCGTCACCAAAACAAGTTGGTGTGTGCCTCTGCGTGCAGAGCCACGTGTGCAGGGGGGGGCGGGGGGCGGCAATGTCGCACGCTTCCTACGATGGAGGGAATCCGATACGGTTAATTGACAAGCCGAGCCGTTTACATAACCGCCAGGCTCAGTCTCAGTGATGGTGTCAGACCCCCCCCCCCCCACTCCCGCCCTGCTGCTGCTGCTGTCCTCCATCTTTAGTCACCATCTTCTTTCCTCCTCAATCCCTCCATGGACCTCATCAAATCTGTAATTCCCATCAGAAGGCGTGAAGATAAAAAGCAGCAATCACAGCGTTTGTCAAACAGCTGATTGAGCGTCTTTTCCTGTCTCCTCAGCATCTGTTGCCATGGCGCCGAGGGAGCAGAGTCTCCGGGGTTTCAACCGCGGGGACACACACCTGCACACACTGGAACACAACGCTTCTCACACATGAAATAAACAGTCGGCACAAGGTCTTTTATCCACAATGTCTTCATTTAGAAAAAAGTAAATAATGGTACAAGGAACCCATCGGTAAATAAAAAGAGATACATACACTGTATGGATATTTACACCCGTAAACAGAGAGGATCAACCCAAAGTAAACCAAAAGTCTCTCGACAGACACCAGATTTGTGTAACATTTCCTGCCAATTCAATCCCCTCGAGCAGTTTTAATAGAAATATGAGATCAGTTAACTTCCAAGTCCCGCCCCCCCGACAGAAACGTCTCGAAACGCATCGAAAGTCACATTTTCTGTAACACACAAAGTGTCGCTGGTCCACATGGCTGCGGACGAGGACATTCTGTCCCGGGCTTACAGTACAGCCGCCTCGACGGCGAGTTCACGTCGCAATCTCATCGGAGACGACCAGAATATTAGAAAAAAAAGTAAATTATTAAAGCCTTTTTCTGTCTGGTGCCGGAGGCCTGCATGGACTGTGATGGTCAACACAAGGGCAGGAAACACGTTTTCCCCATCGACGCCACTGCTTCACGTTTACATTCCGATTCCTCCGAGAATCACAAACATTCTACGCAGCGCGGAGATCACAATCAAGTGTTACAGTTGGCGTCGTCTGCGGTGAGATGGAGTGATACAAAAGCGTCTGTTTTTCATTCGACAAAACAAAACAAAACCATGATCTTCTGCGGAGCAGCAGTGATAGTGTGGGGCTGTGTGAACATTTCCCGATTGCATATGATTGATCAGAGGTCTTCAAAGTGGAGGAGGACGACACGACGTCAGACTTCGGTCGTGTGTCAGACGTGCAGCTGAAACTCGCTCAATCCCGCTCGCGGGATCACTTTGTAAACCGCCGTTCCCGATCCTGTCCACTGGGCGGTGCACTGAGCCATAACGTTTTCCTCTCGACATCTTAACGGTTTACTTGAACGTTTCGGGACTACGATAAAAAAAAATCTAAACAAACAAACAAACTGGACAATAAAACTATTACAAAGTAATATTTTGGGCGCATCATTTCTTTGCGGCGGCGACGCGTCGGAGCCAGTCAATGGCCCGAGCTTCAAGTAATCATTAATGTCGATCCTAAAAAAACGATCCGATAAGCCAAACGGAACACAGGAAATTAGCAAAGCGCGGTCAGTTTTCTAGATATTGCTGCATCCGTGTTTAGAGTCCCTCATAATTGTCACATTATAAAATATTGCTAAAGGCTGTTAGGATGCATAGACAATTCTTTGATTTAAAACATCAGGCAAGTCTTTATATATATATATACATATATATATATATAGTCTGCAAAGCTCTTCTTTTTGTAATTTTGATTAATCTATGTGATGCAAGACACAAAGAAGTAAAATAACAGTTGGAACCCCCCCCCCCCCCCCCCTCTCTCCTGACCCCCACTTTGAAAACCACTGGTTTGGATGATTGCATGTTTGCCCATTTACAGTTGATAAAGATGTGTATTCTAATGCCCCCCCCACAAACTCTACTTGCACATTGCGAGAAATCAAACCCTCCGTTTGTCTTTCTCTTCTTGGTGACGACGTCAAGCACGTGCGATGTACGTATTGGCAGTGAGAAGTTAGTGCAGCTTGTTCTGCGTGTAAATGACTCACGGAGCCATGGCGAACCGGCGACCCGCGCCCAGACACGGCGGCAGACGAGCGGCGGCGCTCTCGGGTCTCTCACGGAGAGTGAACAGTAACGGAACAGGACGCGGGGTCGATGTTCGGCCGCGTCCTGTAAACGTCTGCAGCGGCTGTGAGTGAGCGCCGGGTCCAAATGTGAAGCTGTTTAAGTTAGAAATAATAATAATAATAACAATTAAAAAAAAAGGCAAAGATGTAAAGTTAAGAGATAAGATCCAGGAGTGTGTGCCGTTTTTTTTGTGTGTTTTTTTTTTGTTGAAATCTGTCCGGGCTGGAGGTGCCAGGCTGGTGAGACGAGCTGCGTCCCAAACTGTGGCTGGACTGAAGGAAACTAAAGGCGTTTCTGTGACTAGCGACTACCGGTACTTTTGGCCAGTCCGTGATGTGGATGGTACGGAAACAAGGCCGGGTATGAAGGCACGTCTGAATCCAGCCACTGGGATTGGGCAACAGCAGCATCAACCCCGACTCGTCCGGTGTGGAGTGTCGGTACCCGCCCCATCCCCCCCCCCCACCCTCAGGTCTTGCACTCCTGGACGAGCGCCGGCAGCTGCTCCTTGGGCTTCTCGGCGAGCGGCAGCGTGGGGCTGTAGGGCGGCGCCAAGCCGTTGGTGGAGATGTGGTGGAAGGCCAGTGGCGGGGCGGCGGCGGGGCTGCACAGCCGTCGGAAACGCTGCAGGGGGTGGGTGGGGTGGGGGTGTGAAGAGGACAGGGTCAGCGGAGTGACCACAGATCTGTGTTTTCATAGATTTTAAATCAACCTGCATTGACCCGTCGCCTTTAAACCGATTTTTGAAGCAGATTTGATCATTTTAATTCGGGTAAATTACACCTATGACACAGTCAGCAGTAAAAATGTGTGTTTTAATGAATTCATTCAATTTGACCCTCCTATTGTTGCTTTTCCCATCACTGCTATTTTTACTATGAAAAGCTAGTGTGAATGGGGCTTTGAGTAACTTACTGTCTCACTTTATGAATGTAAGTTACAGTCAGAGAGCTCAGTGGAAAATTGTCGCGTTTTGAGACTGTTGGTGTTTTATTTCACGTGCGTTTCAGAGAGTATTCCAGTATCTCAACACGCTGTAGGCCCCCTGTTTACGACGAAAATGTGAAACATCCGTTGCGTTTCGGGCGTCGGTTTATTGACAGCCACTGAAAACACAACTGTTAGACGCCGCCGCGACTGATGAACAAAACCAAACGAAGCGTTTTTCACTTGAAACGCCGTGGCCTTGATGAGTGGGCGTGTGTGGCGGGCGTTCACCTGGGCCAGGGTTCCCGGGGTGGTGGCGAGGGCGTACATGGCCCAGATGGGGAGCAGCGACACGGAGGAGAGCGTGAGGATCCAGCCCAGCGTGGTGGCCCAGCCCGGAGCCACCAGACCTTTACCCAGCTCCAGCGGAGACCAGCACACCAGGGAGAAGACGAACGTCGCCTGACGAAGGAAGGAAGGAAGGTCAGAAATAAGCAGACTTCCGAACCGCCGGCGCGGTCGTACTCTCCGCCATACTCACGGTGCACACCACCGGCGTCAAGTACTTCCAGCAGATCTTGAAGGCGACCAGCGGGCTGTAGCCCGTCATGTCTTTAATGTTGGCGCTGAAGCGGTCGGCTCCTGCGGCCAAAACAGAAACAAAAAGGTTTGCGTCCAGATCATCAATCACATGTGACATTTATCTTATAGTTACATGAACGCTGGTGTGTTTTTAGTCCTTCAGCCTTCAAAAATGAACATAGATCCTGAAATATGTGCAATTTTGGACACAAACGCACACTGAACACACAAATATGATACAAACTCTGAAGCAAACGCGGACAAATCCAAACGATTAAATCAAACGAGACTGTGAGGAACGCCCCACCTGTTCTCTTCGGCCTTCGCCGCCACGCGAGCTGTTGACTTTCTATTCGTTACGGTTTTCACTCGTCCTTTAGGGTCTTTTACATTGAAACGAGAGAGGAATCGTACCGTAGACCCAGCCGATGGCCAGCGACTGGAAGATGGAGAGCAGCAGCAGGCTGGCGCCGCTGCAGGAGAAGTGATCGTAGATCTGGAACACATAGAGTCCACCCTGCATGCACCAGAGGAGGACCGTCATACGTTTGGGGAGGAACTCAAGGCGGAGGAGGTGGGACAGGTCGATCCCGAGTGAGTTTACCGGCGTGACCATGACCAGGCCGACCAGGAAGCAGACGACGCAGAAGAAGAGCAGCAGCAGCTCGCGGCGGTGGCCTCGGCGGATCAGGTGCGGGTACAGGTCGGTCACAGACGTCATGAGGGCCTCCAGGCTCACAAACTGGCAGAGAGGGCGGGGTCAGGGCGGGGAGCTGGCGGCGGGAAACCACCCGAGGCTCATGCGTACCTGCGTGTCCAGCCCGAGCATGATGATCATGAGGAAGAAGCAGACGGCCCACAGCTGAGGCAGCGGCATCATGGACACGGCTCGCGGGTAGGCGATGAAGGCCAGGCCGGGTCCTGGAGGGGAAACGCTTGCTGGGATCAGCTGCTTCCAATTCAATATGGACATAATGAATTCACTTTACTTTAAAAAAAAAAAAAAAAAGAATCTAATTTAAAAGGCTCATTGGCCGTGTCGCAATCCATTATGTTGGACATGTCGAATGTAATAAAGTTGATATCATAATGCCTTACTTCCAATTAAGCAACTTATTACACTATAATTGCACTATAACATGACAAACAGTTACATTATTAGCTGTATTACATTTAAAATGGTTAAAATTGTTAAGGTTTTTGCCTTTATTGCATTTTAAAGAGTTAAAATTGTTAGGTTATTGTGGCTAGGAGGTGAAAAGGGTTAAATCTGAGAGATCAGCATCACATTCTGGATACTGAATCATGTGTGAATAACCCTCAAACTAAACTGTATTGTAGCTTTAAATTAAAATAAATACATAAACAGCTAAAACACCCGTAACTTCAGGGGACACAGTTATTATCTGTCGCGTTTCCGCCGGGTGACCACGCTCCGACCGCAGCAACGCGTTTCTACCGACGGCGTCTGTTTGACCTGATTGGGCCACGGAGGCGATGTCCACGCCCTGCTCCTCGGCCATGAAGCCCAGCACGGAGAAGATGGCGAAGCCGGCCAGGAAGCTGGTGGTGCTGTTCAGGAGGCACAGCATGAAGGAGTCCCTGGGAAGGAGCACACACACACACACACACACACACACACACACACACACACACACACACACACACACACACACACACACACACACAGGACCGTGGTGAACACGCGAGGCAAAACGCAGCAGGACGTGTATGGAGGGGTGTTCAGAGGAGCTGGAGGGCGACGCGGAGACTTCAGGGTGCTACACTCCACGCCAGCCGAGTCCCGGAGTGTGGGAAACGTGGCAGCGGGGGCTTTTCTTTGAGGTGTGGCCGTGTCCCAGTGTTTTCTCTCTCCATTCCAGCCATTCTTGGTGAAAGCCATCTGACCGGGGGGAGCCGACGTGCTACACTGCAGCGGAGGTGCTGAGGTGGGACTGAATGTGTGTGTGTGTGCGTGTGTGTGACAATGTGTCTCACTTATAGCAGTCATTGTTGTATTTGTTGTAACTGCCCAGGGCGGTGAGGCTTCCCAAGCAGATCCCATAAGAGAAAAAAATCTGGGTACCTGCGTCCATCCATACCTGCAGACACGAGGAGGGAGAGAGAACTTTAGCACTTTATCGCTTTATCTGCCAATTCACAGAAACGACAGCGGTTTGGGAAAAACAAAAAGCCGTGAAGTCAAACGATGAGATGGCGTCTCTGTACGTTTTCATGTTCTACGACTACTCTACGGAGTTTGGCCATCAGGCTAAGCCTTTTTCAGCAAACGGGATGAGTCGGATTGCAATAACTCACAATAACGCGTTAAAAATATGCTACTTAAACGCGAAGCGAACGTCGATCTCGCGACACCAACGACTCGAAGTTATTTTTCGTCGTGGTTTCATACCTGGTTCCCACAGAGTGGAAAAATCAAGACAAAAGACCAAAACAAACACAGAGAGGCGGTGGGAGCTGGTGTGAAGAGAAAGCGGCCCGTGTTTCTGTCCAGGTGTGCGTCGTGCTTCGCTACCTGAGGGTCCGCCAGGCGGGTGTGGTTTGGTTTGAGGTAGTAGACGATGCCCTGCATGGCCCCGGGCAGCGTGGCGCCGCGAACCAGCAGCACCAGCAGCATGACGTAGGGGAAGGTGGCCGTCAGGTACACCACCTGCAACACACACGGCGTGTTTTCAGAATGAGCGGAAGCATGCAAATACAAAAGAGCGACGCGTCCCGGAGGCGATTTGTTTGGGGCGTGCGACTCGCCTTCCCGGTGGACTTGACGCCCTTCCACACGCAGAAGTAGCAGACGAGCCAGACGACGGCGAGGCACAGCGCCAGCTTCCAGTTGATGGGGCCCAGCCCGTCCAGGGAGTCGGAGAGCCGCAGCACCTCCCGCCTGCAACACCACAGAGGTCAGTCCAGGCGGCCGAAGGCAAACCGCCTCCCGCCCCCAGCGGCGCCGCCGCACTCACTCCCAGAACTCCATGACGGAGGACGTGGCGTTCACGGGCAGGCCGCTGCTGGCGTTGGCCGTCTGGTTGTGGTAGTCGAACAGGACGCACGCCGCTGCGGGACAAGGGCACACGGTTGCAGTTAGCGTTAGCCTGGAGCGGCGGTGGCGGCGGCGGCGGGGTTTTTCTACTGACGGGTGTTCCACGTGTTGTTGCAGTGCGACCACGGCAGCACCGCCTGGAAGCTGTAGGACAGGTAGAAGAGCGCCCACGCCAGGATGACGATGTAGTAAACGCAGCCGTGCAGGATCATCACCTGGCTGGCGTAGCCCAGTCCTGGCAACAAGATGGAGGCACCGTCAGACACGCGGACGCTTCTACTCACTGGCGGCCTGCAGCTTCGACGCCGTCACTGTGACGTCATCCGATGGCGGCCTGCCGACTGCTGCTGCTGCTGCAGAACGATTCCTACAATGCTGGGCTTTTTAGCGCCACTACAAGACTATTAATTATAAAGATCCAGGGTCAAGAATATGAGTAAACAATAAACTCAACCGTTTCCTGTTAAAATATACAATAGGTAAATAAACAGTCTGCAAGTTTCTCATTATTTACTGTACACAGACGGCCCACGCTCTGATGAGCCATTGAACACACCGTGATGAAACGTACGTCTTGTTGCCGCAGTAGCGACACGGTGAGAGCAGATAAGTCGATCAGATAAGTTTTTCTTCCGGCTCGTCACGCCTTCGTTCATTCCTCAACACCTGACCCGGTGTTTACGGCGAAGTGTTTTCTTTGGCAGCGCCACCGGCAGGTGTCACGCCGCAGGCGGGATATTTATCGAGTGACTGGTACGACTTGGAATGCGTGTGTGATGACACGAAATTCCTGACTTAATACTTAAAAAAACAAACTGATTTACGGCTTGTGTTGGATTAGAGGTGGAGGGAATTCTTCAGTACCTCCAAACAGGGGGCAGACGGTCCTCCAGGCGCTGACCCCCCCCAGGCTGGTGAACTGGCCCAGCGACGTCTCCAGGAGGAAGAGCGGGATGCCGCACAGCACCAGGAACAGCAGGTAGGGGATGAAGAACACTCCTGCAACGCAGTTCCAGGCCCCGTTCACACAACGCCTCGGCCGACGGCGTTCTCGTTTCCACGACAACGGCGAGAAACTGAGGGTGCGACTGGAACTTTTTGAAAACGCTCGGAAAACGTTCCTACTCGCAAACAAAACTTTTTGAAAACGTTCCGGGGGGGGGGGGGTGTCACTTTTTTGAAAATTGCAAAGACAACTTTTTGAAAATGCTGTGAGTTGCAAACAAGTTTTTGAAAACCTTCCAATGCAATGGAAATAGAGAAAATGCCGAAAAGGCCCTGATGTCATGGAAATGGGGAAAAATGCAACTTTTTGAAAACATTCTGATGTTGCAAGTGCAACTTTTTGAAGATGCTCCATTTCGCAAACAACTTTTTGAAAATGCTCCATTTCGCAAACAACTTTTTCAAAATGATCCATTTCGCAAACAACTTTTAGCAAATGCTGTAACTCTGTGGAAATGGAGAAAAACTTTGCTTTTTGAAAATGATCCGATTCAAAAATAAAACTTATCAAAAGCACTCCGACTCAGTCTCTAATGGGGACAATTCAACTTTTTTGAAAATGCAGTTTCCGTGGAAATATTTCTGAAACGCTGCTAACGTACACCATGGCCATATTGACAAGTTGTTCTGCACATGCTCAGTAGAGACAATGAGAACAAATTTTCCCGTCGTGACACCCAGTCCATATCTTTCTGGGACTTGGTACTTTTATTTTGACGGTAACAACCTAAGTTGATGGTCTGTCCATTAGAATGTTTGTGTTCTCACTGTTACTCTTTATAACATCTTGTTCTCTGCTGCATGCGTCTGTTTGGGTTTTCTTTACAAAAACAACTCGCAGCCCGGAGTGCCAACTCCATCCTTTTCAAAACATTGCCATGACACCGCGGAACTTTTACGAAACAAAAAGGAACGCTTTTTGAAACAGTTGCATAAACGGGGCCCGAGACACTTGAGGAGAATCAACTGTCCTGCAAACATTCCAGTCCCACGGCAAAACGCCTTTTTCCTACCTCCTCCATTTTTGTAGCAGAGGTAAGGGAACCTCCACACGTTGCCCAGGCCGATGATCTGCCCCGCCACGGCCAGCAGGAACTCAGCCTTGCTGGCCCACTGCCCCCTGGCGTGCAGTCCGTCCTTGGCGGCGTCTTTCCCGTTGGGGAGGGCCGGCGGCGACAGCTTGCTCAGCAGCGCGTCGGTCTGACGCGGCTGCGCTTGATCCGCCATCACCGGCAGAGGCAGGGAAACGCACACACCCCTGAGGAAGTCGTTCACCGAGGCGTTAGTGACAAACATGAGCGGCACAACAGAAAACAAAACGTCCAGTGAGCACTCACATCTTCGCGGCGGCGAGCGAGCGACTACAAGTGAGTTTTATCTGACGGTTGGATTTGCTGCCCCGCTTATCTTAGATGTGCGTCTCAGGGTCGTGTTTTTGTGGGCGTGCGTCTTTTATCTGCACCGTACAGGACAGTGTGTGGCTGATTTTTGTCAAGTCCAGCATCCGAGGGGCGTCCTCCCCTCCACTGTTCTGCTCCCAACACAATGTGCACTTATTGTCTCACACACTTTGGATTTGTACTTTACAGACAAATCTTCTGACCCGGTTGAGATTTCTTGTTCATAACTTTGCCCGATAGGAAGTGAGTGCCTTCTTCAAGCTACCGAAGCTCTGGAGGCTTTACCGATTAATCGGCAACGCTAACTTTCACTGTGGAGGGTAGAGGTGGAGCTCACAGCCCAGAGACGCCACCCATCTGTCAAACCGCTGCACATTATTTATGTTAGCGTAATCAAACCCAGCACGATCGGTCGGGAATCCTTGATTCTCTTGTACTCACTGCTGAAGAGCTTCAAAGGTAAATAGACATAAAGCTGTCATGTAGCCTCCTTTAAGTAAACACTCAGCAATTTAATACTGGATGTAGTTGTTCTGATTATTAAATATCAGCTTGAAACAAACGTTTGGGCAGTTTTTCTTTCACATTTTGAAATTAAAGCAGCAATCAGACACATTGATTTATAAAAAAAAGTCAGATGTTTCACCAAAAAAACTAAGCAGATATTTAATGAATTCTGTAATTAAACTTGGAAAACCTCCAGATAATCTAGATTTATTACAAATAAAGCACTTCTCCCCACATTTTTGTTTATTTCTGCTTTTTAATGTTTTTAAAGATTTTCAGGTATTTTGTTATCGTCTTAAAAGCGGAAGTAAAACCGGAAGTGATCAAATATGGCCAGTTTCCTGAAGCGTCCCCCGGTAAACCGAAGAGTACCTTTACAGCGGATCCTTTTTAACACATCTTCATACATCTGGGACACCCCGGGGTGTTTCCCGTTCGCTCGTGGCGCTGCACTGTCCCTGCGAGGCTGTTTAAATCACGTTTTAGGCTCGTTGTTGCCCCACTGTGTGCCTCCTGGATGGAGCTGCTCTCCCCCCGCGGAGGCTCTCTGACCCTGGGTGACTCCGCTTCCGCCACACCGTCCTCTGCGTAGCCATGTGAACACATACATAACACGCCACACGACCACCCCGATCTCCACTGTAATAAACCCCAGAAATATTCTAAAAATAAAATATGGGAAAGGGGATAAAGATCGGGCCAATGTGGCAGCACGTGAGACTTTGCGTCTTCGCTTACCGATATATTTTAGTGACAGTTTAACCGCTGGACCTCAGAGGCGTGTTCAACTCCGGGGATGCTCAGCAAATAACCCCCCCCGCAAAGACACGGCTAAAACCGCGCCCTCGTGCCCGCTCCTTGTGTCGCGCGAGGGCTCGAAAAGCGGAGAATTCAACGTTATATCGCCTACCTCCGCGTTTCCTGTCGCTCTTGACACCACGACCACCCCCGTGAACCGGCGGCGGAATGGTTCGATCCAAGCTCCGCTCGGCGTGTGTGTGTGTGTGTGTGTGTGTGTGTGTGTGTGTGTGTGTGTGTGTGTGTGTGTGTGTGTGTGTGTGTGTGTGTGTGTGCGGGTGTGTGCGGGGCTGCAGCGTCAGTGCAGCGCCTCCACCTCCAACATTACTACACAGAAAAACAGCGTTACAAAACTGCAAATGCATCATGGGTACTGAGGCTTTTAACTGGCTGTACATACTGTTTACAAAAACCCACAAAACAAGAAAAGAGAAGAGCATTCACCTGCTCCATGCTGTCGATACACACCTCCCTCGTGCAAGATGCTGAATCAGAGTGACTGTATTGCTGACTGAACTAATGAAGTTCCTGTCCTTCCTGTTTTATGCTTCTTTCTGATAGGATATGACCACACTGATGGCACAGGTGATGGGAGGTGGGGTAAAAGGTGAAAAAAAAATTGATTCACACATGGTTCTCGTTTGCTTTTGGCCTGCAGCTGTTTGTGTAACTCCAGTTGTTAAAATGTGTGAAAGCCGAGAAGCAAGATTCTATAGCGAGCACATCATTTTTGGGGGTTTTGGTTTCTGCCCCCCCCTCCCCACCACCGAAGAGCATTTTCCGAAAAGATACAACGTAGGACCGGTTTTCCCAAAAAGTTGCATTTTCAGTGATGCTGAGCAGCGACGTGTAAACATACACCCTGACGAAAACTGAAGTTTTCACATGAACTTGTAAATGTTGGCCTTACTCGGGTAATAACACTGTCATTTCGGTATCATACATGTTTCAGCCAAATTGGGTACCCTATAAGCCTCGTCTCTGTTCTTATGTACTAAGAAAATTCAACGTTTGTATTTTATACTTCACAATGCGATGTTAAGTTAGAAATACTCAAAGACATCAAAAAAAGTTATAAATCAACAACAAATGTGCGGTAGAAACAGTAATATATGATTAAATAATCCGACTGCATGGATGAGGCGTGTCCAACCTTTCATGCACTCATTATAGAAAATGACTGTATTCATTCCATGTTAATACCGGGCGGGGGCGTCCATTTTCAAAAAACTTGCCTCCGTGACTCCTAACTTCACGATGCCAGTGCCGTGTGTTCACACCCCATCATTTGTCCTTTTGTTCCCATGAGCCAAACGTGTGTGCATGGGAACTAAAGAGCATTTCACAGTGAGAACAATTCATCTGAAGCTTTTTCTAAAAGCTCCCAGAAGTTACTACGGGATTATTATTGATTCAACAGTATTCACGCATCAACATGTAGTGTTGTGATTATTTAATTACTGCGTTGCTTTACACAGTTGCTTTAAAATGACCACAATCTCAACACTTAATGCTTATCTAATGCTATTATTCAGTGAATGTTGAGCGTTTTTGCAAACATGGTGGCCATTTAATGCCGATCTCGTTAGAGGAGAGCACTTAAGATGCTCAAGCAGTGTCTGTTTCCCATTAAAGCCCGAAACACACACAATTCATTGTTTAGCCGGCCTCACAAATTATTTCACATTGTTGAAATGCGAGACGGCATGTTGTGGACTCTCGCTCTTTAAATAGCCTCGTAATGGCGTCTGAGCGGTCCGGGCCACCTAAAGCAGCTCTCGGCCTGTTTAACGGGCCGTGTTATTGCCTGGGCTCATTCAGCAGAACGTTTATGGAGCCGCTTTAAGGAACAAGACGGTCTCCTGCAGCACCCGGCCTCGCTGGTCACATTCCTGGGAATGTTAATCGCATACCAATCAGGGACGTTTGCTCGAAACTCGACCAAATTCTATTCGAGACTTCTACGTTTTCTTTTTCTCAATATTCTCTGACTTTCAACTTTATTCTTCCCCAAAAGGGGCCGGTTCACTTTACTTGACTCAATATGTCAAATATGATTATGAAAATTTGTTCTGACAACTCAGAGAGGTAAGTGACGCTAACGGCTCTTTAATGTTAGATTACTGAGAGAATGTGTAACGTGTTCCTTGGCGTTCAAGTCGGCGGGTAGTTGAACTCCAGTCAGCCCACGATAGTGAAGAACAAGACATTTTGACCTGATTGTCACTTTATTATCAGCCTTTATAGCTGAGTTGAATAAGCTTTATGGTTTGATCACAGTCAGATTACGTGACACAAGCAGAAGATTACAGGATGAGAAAGTCAGCCTTTGTTTTAAAAACACCTCAGAAGACACATGAAGGTCATTTCAGGTGTGTCTAACATATCTAAGTATTTAAGAGAAAGACACTTAAACATATTCCCCTCAAGAAATAACCCAAAAGAAACTATAACATGAACCTACAAGCCAAACAGTTTTGTACAATCACCAGCCTTCAAAATAAAATATATTTTTTTATCAATTCCTGGATCTGGGCAAGAGTCTAGACAGTGTGGTTTTATTTCACAGGATCTCCTTAAAGGGAACCTCCGTCAACAACATGTGAGACTCCAGGACAACTTAGTAACTCAGTGCAGGATGACTTCAGACAGTTGTCTTGTGTTTTCACAACATCGTGGCCAATTTGTTCACTTTCAGACTTTCGCTTTTCTCTGGTTTATTTGACTTTCACCTTTTCTTCAAATGGGCCACATTTCCTAAAGACTCCTGAACCTTTACGACACCCAACACTGAACTGGAAAGAATTCCTAGTTTGGTTCAGGTTGTGAAAAGTAGCGAGCGTAAAAAGTACAATAATTCCTTCTATGTTCAAGTTTACGTCTGTAATAAGTCCTGAAGTTGATTTATGTTAGAGATTATTTCAGCCTCTCTCATTAGCTGGGGAAATTCAGCCCTAAAGAAAAAAAACAAAAAACAAAAAAACCCAGAGACGTCAAAGGTCAAGAGTCAGGAAGTGGTAAAAGAAAAAGTCTTGCGATCATATACAATGCATGAGTTCCTCAGCTCTATGCACAGTCTGAGTATCCTGTATATGTGCAGACTCTGCTCCCCCCCAATAAAACCTGCAGCATTGCAGGGTCCTTCGATACAGTCGCCATTGTTCCGTCCTGACAGACCTGAAGCCTCTTTAACGGCGGCGTGTAACTCAGACCAGGCGTAGCCACGCACAGTTTCTAAATGCTTTACGGCCGATTTTATTGGCGTCTACGATCCAGGGCAGTGGGTCACTGAGGTAGAGCAGGAGGCCTGCTGGAATCCGGCCTCCATCCTGAAACACCCGTCTGCCGTTCCTGCGGCGTCTACAGGGTTACTGTGCAAAGCACACGGAGATGGTGATATTCCAGCCCGCCGTGTGTGAGACAAAGAGAGTATCAGTAATGGTAACCAGGACCCCGCCTCCGGTCTGAACCGTGGGTATCAGAGTGTAAACGGAAGGTGTCGGGTTCACGACGCCATACGACGTATCACCCTCGGGGGACACGCGATACCTGCCTGCACGTTTCCCCGCGAAACCATCTGGCTCCCGGCCGTCATATGACGAGTCTGCACCCCCCCAACACACACACACACTCACACACACACCTTATGTCATGTCATGTCATGTCACGGTGTACTTAAAGAGAATAATGATAACAAACAAACGCCTTCGGAAGAGAAGCTACCGTTTCAACGTCAACAAAAGCCGTGTCTTTGTTTGAGTCAGAGGCGGATTTGAAAAGGTCGTGCTCGCATGAAAATTTAACGGCTTTTCGTACGACCGGCTGAGTCACGCCGCGAGACGAAGCACATCTCACGGTGACATTGCACCTCTGGGAGAGCGTGCTCAGTCATGGCGCCTGACAGCCTGTCCACCAGAGGTTGTTTATCCAGTGGAATTCTGCCCCGAATGTAAACAAACAGAAGCAAACGTGGCCAGAAAGAGTTCCCGGATGATGAGGAAGCAACGGGAAGTGACGATCAAGAAACCAAACACAACCATCAGATATAAGAGTCATACGGCGACGTCAGTCAAGCATAGAACACATGAAATAGACGGAACAGTGACAAGACATTTCAGAATCGGAGACTTTCTGTCAAAACTGTACATCGGATGTTTTATTTTCAAATCTCACCCGGAAGGTGAATGTTTTCTGTTGTTTCAGTGTGACTATTTGGTGAATGTGATCAGATCACAAGAGCCATATCACCATGAGTGGAAGGGGTGTGGTGGCTGACAGCACCACTCCCTGCACAATGTTATGGTTGAACACATGTGAGTAAAAGATCACATTGTAAGACTCATGCTAAAGTGTCAAGCACGCTTAACAGAAAGGAAGATGTTTTTACAGTGTTTACAGTGAAACGGCACGATAAAAGCCTTAAAGAAAACAAGTGCAGTGAACCTTTGTTACCGGTTTAATGATATTTGTGGAGTACATTTAGAAAGTTTAAAGGTGATTCCAGTTCATTTGCAGCAGGAGCCAGGAGATGCAGGCGTTGTGTTTTAAAATAGAAGAACTTTAGACATTTGGAAAGCTCGCAGCTGTTTTGGTCACTTGAGGCATTTTCAATATTTTTCCCTCACATCCACTTTAGATGAGACAGATTTCATGCAATATCAATATAAAAGCTGCAGGAGCTGCTACAGAGCTGATCAATGTCATTTTGAAACAACGATCCGGATTAACCCGACAAACTCTTCACAACTGAAATGTTCCTGTTCGATGAGTTTGGACTGGTTTGACTGCGGTTTTTAAGGTCCTGACGCGGCGGCCGTCAGACCTGCAGCTCCTCACCTCCTCTGGCTCAGCCTCCCATGTCCTAAATAGGTAAACATTCCTGTGGCAACACTCCCTTCCTCCCCGACCTGTGTGAAAAACACAGCTCGTAAAAGAGGAGTCATTTAAATCTGGCACATGGCCTGGTGTCCACACTATCCAGGGCTCCCCCCAGGTTTGCGGTGGGCCACATATTTGCTGCTGATAATCTTTCCTGGAGATTTTATGTGAAAGTTTCCCTACAGAAGTCTTTAAACCGCAGCGGGCAGTCATGTGATTTGTTAGTGCCGAGGGGGCTCCGCTGGAAAATCAGGGCCCATTCAGCTCGCCTGGAATTCTTCTTAATCCAGTTTGCCTTCAGATTTGCAAATGGGGGCGACCGGTTCTGACTCCGTTTACCTCCGAACAAAGAGAATCGGCACGTCGATGAGCGAGCGAGTTCGCAGCACAGCGACCGCCGAGTTCCACTAATGGACAGAGCCACAGATAATTGAGTGAATCTTAAAAGAGAGCTGCGGATAGGGCGGTCCGTCCTCTCCGCAGATCTTCATCTGTGTTTTGTTTTGCAGAAACACTGGAAGTTATTTTGGCAATCGTTTAGCCCGAGATCAATTTCGGAATTCCAAATCTGCGTCAACACGTCCTTATTCGTGATCGTAGTGGAAAACATTCGCTCGATATCAAAGTTCTTCCCGGAGCGCGTTGTGCTAAAACCGGGTGAAATGTCCTCATGGTGAACTCACCTCTGACTGCGGATGTGGATTCTTACTGGGCCCTCCAGGTAATGCGTTAATGAGCCGGATTAATTAAGAGCCTGTTTGTCCGGATCATTTTACACAAAAGTGACCCCGTCCTCTCTCCCCCTGCTCATCCGAGCCTTTGCCTGCATTGAACCGGGCGCTCTGGGAAAACCGAGGGGGAGCTAAACAAACCCAGATTCCTGCTGCTCACTGAGCCTGAAGCTGGAGGCTAAATGCTCATATCATGGGACTCTTACAAGTCGGGATATCGGGTGCATAAGGACTCACTTGACACGGCACCAACCCTCCAGCCACACACACAATATCAGACTTTATGTGTAAAAACAAGCAGAGTTAAGTTTGCGGTTCGTCCAATGTGACAACCAGAACATTCTTCTATATTTACACTCGAGAGGCTTTTGCAGAAGAATAAACGGGATGATCAAAGTCCAGCATTCATGTAGCAAGTTCGCCATAAAGTGATTGATCAATCCAGTCTGGCTCCTAAACAACAATTTAGCAGTCTGGGGTCGCGTCGCCCCGGGGAGGAATGCAGCTCTGGATTAACTAGAAAACACCACCTCCCCAAAAAAGAGCGTGTCAATTCTGCTGCCACTGACAGCAAACAGAGAGAAGAGTCAAATACATACGTATCTATAGGCATCAAGCAAAATTGATAACACTCTGCGACAGGTTCCACCGCATATTTTCATCGTTCCGTGTACGACAGCGTCACAGGGTGCTGGCACAGTAATTATATCATCACAGGCCGTCGCGTCCATTAGAAAATAATTTCATTATTCTATTACTACGTTCTTTGCTGATTTGGCAGCTGCGGCCGACGAGGTCTTGAACTCCGCAGACGGCCGGCTCATACGCTTGGCTGCCGAGACACTTAATTGAGGTTAAGCATCTTGGTCAAGGGGCTCTGAGGGCCACGCCGCTCCACCGGGGGTTTGTTAAGGGGGCCCCTTGACCTTCCTGACTGCTCCGCCTAAAGGAAACCAACGGCACAGTGAGGAATTATGCTGCGCGGAAAGATTCCAGACAGGAACATTAGGATATAAACGGCAAGCTTGTGCGAGAACGATTTGTTGCTCAGCCAGCGGGGAGCCAAATCACCGCTGAACTGAGGGACAATTAAACGAGCTGCAGCCGGTATGAAGGACACTAAGGTGATACTACCAGTGAGCCCAACGAGGAGCCAAGATTTCAATATGTGTCGATGGGCTCTTTTGATAAAGGTTATTGGGGAACCACAGCCTCGAGGTATAATATCTGAAGCCATTCTGTTAATGTGTGCATGCTGGTTGGTAGGTATGGAGGTTGACAAGTTAACCAGCTGTTGGAGGTCCAACATCTGTTCAGTTCTCAGAACAAACGAACAAATCGAATTCTTTAACATTCCACAAGTAGCAATGTCGTTTCAAAGAATGAGCAATGTGAGAAAAACACTAATCTTACAAAACAAACACAGCAGTGAAATGCAGAAATTGTTGAAAGGCGTCTCTCAGGGCTCTGTATTAGGGCCTGCTGTCAATCTCGTCTTCATGTTCTCAGTTTTGACAGAAGGTGGCCCGTAAATCAACGTTTCATGGGAGGATGACACAGAATAGAAATGTTTCTCTGATATAAACTCGTTGATGAAAAGTTAATAGGATTCTACAGTTACAGACACTCAAAAGTCTTAACCCATCAGGTTTGACTGTGTCTCAGTGACTTACACTACAACTACAACATACTTGGTGATTGCTTGATGATGAAGGGGGGAAGAAAAAGTCCATGTTTTCAATTATTCTTTTAAATTTTTTTGCCAGCAACCCATCAAAGGGGAGCTGATTGTTCAACGCAGGCCACAGCCTGGCCACACGGCGATGACACAAACCTGCATTTGCCAAACGTAAGTAGCTGCCTCAGCACTGCGGTCGGATCACAGCAGAAGGGTTGGAAACATGCAAGGCCACTTCTGGCAGGCGCTACAAAGTCCACGCAGCTAAATAAGGACTCCAAATAAAATACACATGGCGAGATGACATCACTCTGTCATAGCAGAGAGAGGAGGGACTCGGCCCCAAATTATCCCCAAGACCCAGGACAATGTGGCAAATGTCAATAAAAACAAGGAAACATGGTATCGGCTGTTGCAAAAATAAAACATTAGCAGTGTGGAGGCAAAGTGAACAGAAGCACTTTGGTTTGTAAGTCAGTAAGTAAGTCAGTAAGTAAGTAAGTCAGTAAGTACGTAAGTAAGTAAGTAAGTAAGAAGGTAAGTAAGTAAGTAAGAAGGTAAGTCAGTCAGTCAGTCAGTAAGTAAGAAAGAAAGAAGGTAAGAGGGTAAGAAAGTAAGTAAGTAAGTAAGAAAGAAAGAAGGTAAGAGGGTAAGAAAGTAAGTAAGTAAGTAAGTAAGTAAGTAAGTAAGTAAGTAAGAAAGTAAGTAAGAAAGTAAGTAAGAAAGTAAGTAAGTCAGTAAGTAAGTAAGTAAGTAAGTAAGTCAGTAAGTACGTAAGTAAGTAAGTAAGTAAGAAGGTAAGTAAGTAAGTCAGTCAGTAAGTAAGAAAGAAAGAAGGTAAGAGGGTAAGAAAGTAAGTAAGTAAGAAATAAAGAAGGTAAGATGGTAAGAAAGTAAGTAAGTAAGTAAGTAAGTAAGAAAGAAAGAAAGAAAGAAAGAAAGAAAGAAAGAAAGAAAGAAAGAAAGAAAGAAAGAAAGAAAGAAAGAAAGAAAGAAAGAAAGAAAGAAAGAAAGAAAGAAAGAAAGAAAGTAAGTAAGTAAGTAAGTAAGTAAGTAAGTAAGTAAGTAAGTAAGTAAGTAAGTAAGTAAGTAAGTAAGAAAGTAAGTAAGTAAGTAAGTAAGTAAGTAAGTAAGTAAGAAGGTAAGTAAGTAAGTAAGAAGGTAAGTCAGTCAGTCAGTCAGTAAGTAAGAAAGAAAGAAGGTAAGAGGGTAAGAAAGTAAGTAAGTAAGTAAGAAAGAAAGAAGGTAAGAGGGTAAGAAAGTAAGTAAGTAAGTAAGAAATAAAGAAGGTAAGAGGGTAAGAAAGTAAGTAAGTAAGTAAGTAAGTAAGTAAGAAAGTAAGAAATAAAGAAGGTAAGAGGGTAAGAAAGTAAGTAAGTAAGTAAGTAAGTAAGTAAGTAAGTAAGTAAGTAAGTAAGTAAGAAATAAAGAAGGTAAGCGGGTAAGAGGGTAAGAAAGTAAGTAAGTAAGTAAGTAAGTAAGTAAGTAAGTAAGTAAGTAAGTAAGTAAGTAAGTAAGTAAGTAAGTAAGTAAGTAAGTAAGTAAGTAAGTAAGTAAGTATGTAAGTAAGTAAGTAAGTAAGTAAGTAAGTAAGTAAGTAAGTAAGTAAGTAAGTAAGTAAGTAAGTAAGTAAGTAAGAAAGTAAGTAAGTAAGTAAGTAAGTAAGTAAGTAAGTAAGTAAGTAAGAAAGTAAGAAGGTAAGAAGGTAAGGTAAGGTAAGATAAGTCCTCTAAAAGTGCACGTATCGCCCAGAGGCATTTGTTCTCTGTTGATGTTTCTAATCCAAAGAGAGTGACGACTAATCCTCACAGGACTTGTGCAGCGTCATGCAGGCAGTGAAGGAACTCAGGGAAATGAGACGATCAGGAACCAAAAGCAGCGAACAAACCTGCCGAGCTCGTCGCTTCTCAAACCAGTAGATTTACTTTAAAATCCGGTAAATACATTTCACCCGAGGCGTGATGGCACTCTGACTACTGCGTGAGAAAATACAGAGATCAAGCACCACAACTGAAAAACAACATTTGGACACACACACACACACACACACACACACACACCTTCACACGTGCATGAATGGGATCCACCTACCTCACGGTAACTCGACGCTCCTTCGCTCCTGTCGTCTTCTCAAGCACTGGGCCAATGAAATCCCTCCAGAAGCGGCGCAGTCTTTTGTTCTTATAGCTGCGGGTCGGGGAGGAGGAGGAGATAAGCAGCCGCCATCCGCGCTGCGCTGCAGGTGTTTCCACCTGCTTTCTTTTGTGAGAAACGGCGTCCAGGTGACACCTCACAGGTGTAGCGGACGAAGGAGGAGCAGCAGCCGAGGAGGTGTTGCACATTCTCCGTCCTTTGTGAATTCTTTGTCATCACATTTTTTGTTTGGCGAGGGAGCAGTGGACCAAAGGGATGATGTAACACCTGTATGTGGATTTGTGCTGTGTAATGATGACTGGGGGATAAAAGTTAATAAAATTATGTGAAGCAATGATCCGAACGAGTCGAAAATCTAGATTCTTCTCGCAATAACGGAAAGATACAAGCAAACAGAGCATTTGTTTTTCTGTTTCCTTGCACGTGAGTTCCCCTGCAATTTGTCCAAACTGTGTGGAAAATAAGGAAGTTTAAGTTTAGTTCCTCTGAGACACAAGTGACGCTGCTCCCACTGCCTTTGACACCTTCCAGTGTATATTAAATTCACGACATCCTTAAATAGCTGAAACACTTTATAAACTTTAAAGGATTTCTGCAGCTTAAATCTGGAATGAACAAAAAAATAAACAATGTTTATCTATTTCACATCCCCTTCACAGTTCAGGACCTCAGCGGCAGCTCATTCATCTACTCGCAGGTTTTTAAAACATTTTACAGTCAAAACAACATATTTTCTTTAATGTGTGTCACAGGAACAACTATTCATATTTCACAAGGAGCTAATTGAAAATCTTTTCATGTATTTAGTTCCAGTCATTTCTTCATGGATTAATTTGATTCCATGCATTAAAGTGGTATTAACTCACACATTCAGTATTAAATATGTGTACTGGCTTCTTTTATGTATTGAGTTTCGCTGAAGAGCAAATGACTTTCTATTAAAGATATGATCATACAAGAGAAAAGGATCCTTTCTGCTGACCGCGCCGGGTTGTAATTAGATTTGGAAGGAATTTCAAACTGATGGGGTCTGGTCTGTTGGATGAATCACTTGAGTCCGAGTCCGACTCCAGTCATGTAAGGTCGACGTGCGGCTCTGTGAAGTGATGGTCACGTCCTCTCCTGTCGGGCTGCAGCTCGACCACACCGGACAGACCGGACAAACACTAAATCCGTGGGGGAACGTCGAGTCAAAACACTCTGCAGCGGGCAGAAGAGACAAAGTGTTAAAAGTGGGCGGGGCGTGGACATTCCCCTGGTCCACATTAGCCTGCGTGGTTGGTCCCCTGTCATTCATGGGCCTGTCATCCCGGATGATTGTCGCACGCTGGTGATCCCTCTAAAGCTCCTCGTCCCGTCTAAACACCCTCTATCTCGTCGGTCCAGGTTGTATGCGAAGGCAAAACGTTGGGTTGGGGTGGGCGGGGGTCGCAGCATTTTGCCTTAGTGAGCTGGAGTTCATGCAAGCCAAATGCACAATGTGTACACGATTGTAAAAAAAACCCAATTAGGCCTGTATCTGTTTCACCTCAGTAGTTTTCTGGGAAAGCCAGAGAGAGAGAGAGAGAGAGAGCGAGAGAGAGCGAGAGAGAGCGAGAGAGAGCGAGAGAGAGCGAGAGAGAGAGACACACAGATAGAGAGAGAGACACACAGATAGAGAGAGAGAGAGAGAGAGAGAGAGAGAGAGAGAGAGAGAGAGAGACACAGAGAGAGAGAGATGCCCACTGATGGAAGCCAAAGAGGTCTGTCATTAAGAGTGCAGGGCCCCATCAAAACAAGACCAACATGCTCTAATAACCAGCTTTCCTCCGACATCCCTGCCTGGTGACGCAGCCTCTCCTCAACCCGCTGCTGCAGGACTTCTCGGCGCAAATATTGAAAACGTCCATCGCCTGCGGTCTCTCGATCGGACCAGATAAAATCACTCTCAACACTCCCCACACCACAGGAAAGTCAGACACAATGCTGTTTGCAGACGTACCTCAGCCCCCAGCTCAGGTCAGGCATGGTTATTATTTTGCATTCACAGTTGGCAAAGTGGATTGTGACTCATGTCGACCTTATCTACTCAAATGCACAAATATCCAGCGAAGGTCGACCACTAAGCTCGTGATGGACGGCGGACAATTTCATGGTGGCTCGCTCCTTCTTTGTGGCGGACTAACCAACTGGAGCCGTGCTGCAAGTCGGACTTAAACTAGAAAAACAACTATAAATAGGTTTGCTGAGACACTGCTGGGAGACGTTTGGCTTTGCTCAGAGGACAATTGAAAACAGAGTGACACTAATACATATTGTTAATGTGGGTGTATTTGCAAAACGATTAATCAGCGTGAGCCCTCAGAAACTTAATTTATCGTTCAGCTCTGCATTCCTTTGTCTCATTCCTGCGACGCCGCATCATCGACCTCTGCTTCGAGTTGGTGTCCGTTATAGTCTGGGAAATGAAGAGGGACTTTCCCCGTCACTGTAGCAGAGGTTAGACTTTTTGTGCAACACAGACACTTGTTCCTGAGGAAAGTATTTCCCCAAACTTTTCCCCTCGAGAGCTTTAGTTTCTCCACATGAATGGAGTTTGTCTGCGACGGTTTGTCGGCCATAGCGGCTCCGACCTGCCGATACTGCGATACTTGAAACTGCAGTCGGTGGTTTCGTGGGCCCGTCCCGCTTCCCAGCTTTTATGTTGCACACTCACTGTCTGGTGCTGATGGGAACATTTCTGTCCCCTTGTTGTCCAGCCAATGCGTTTGACACAGCATTTCATAGACGGCCACAAGTTGTTTTGCACAAAAGAACCACACTTTCATGATGATTGACACGAATCATCGAGGTTCACGAAGGTCTTTGTGGTGCATGAGCCTTTTCTCTGCTGTTTGGGGTCATGGAGCTGGAATGAGGATGGACAGACCCGATGCAGAAACCTATTTGGCACGACGTTGCGCTGGCAGAGGCTGAAGTGAGGGGAAAACACACACAGGGAAACTGGGTTGGCGAGTAAAAAGGCCACAAGGAGGCACAGGAGGGGGAAAACGTGGCAACCATTGTGTGGTTTGTTTCATACAGTGGCGACAAAAGCTTTCACTGTCGAGTATGAACCGCGGAGTCTGGTTCAAATCAAAATCCACAGCCTCTCTGCGCCACAGCCCTCGAATCTTGAAGCCTAGAATCATGAATTGTTCGGCTTGTTTTGTTACATTTTTGCCGCTTTATGCTTTTCAGATGTAATAAAAAGTCCCAATCATTCAAGAAGCTTTCGTCCACGAGTCCAACTCTGAGCAGCACGTCATGCGTGTGTCGTCCCGTTTTAATCACAATCAGCAATCAAAGTCTTTCCAAACCCGCCCAGTGGGGCAATCAATAAGTTGACGCTCTGACACATGGAACACATTAGCAGCACATTAATCTAATACACTTTGTTATAATTTCCACAGGATTTGATGGCCACTAACCAATCCATCCTTCCAGCTTTCCAATAATCTTGTTCTTGAAAAGCTCCTCATGAGACCTGGCCTGGAACTTTTTGAAACACAGGTCCTGTAAGTACTGTGGCTGTTAAGAAGCTGACGAGTGGAAGGACACAACAAGCCAGACATGCCGACATGTCTTTTAATCTGATGGCTACTGTGAGTCTGATACAGTCAGCCGCAACGAGCGTCGAACAGGACGATAATGTGTGCAAAGCTGAATCAAACAGATGAGAAAAGCCTGCAGGCACATTTCTTTTGATCTGATAGTTTAGTTCGTCACTGTCAGTTAAACATGCACAGCTGGAAGTTTGCACATGTGCCAACGGGATGGCAGCAAGTTGAAGTGATTGAATTTCAATTTCAAGTTCTGGTTCGTTACCTTGCGTGAAGCAGAAGTACATTTATACATTTGAACAGTCTCAATCCTCTTGTCCGGGGTTGTTCCTGCCCCATTAGGTCACATTCTGGACCACATTTTACCTTGGGAGGTAAAGAGAGGGTTAAAACCCAGCCAGGGGTCCAAAACATCTTTCCAGTTCTTTGAATATCCAGAATTAAACCTTTACTAATCCACACATTTAGCGACGTAATGACTTGCCGATGTAATCGCGAGACCACTAAATGATCGTGCGACTGAGTGGCTGCCTAAAGAAGAAGGTACAGTTTTCCCTCCTTCAGTCCAGACCAGCTGCACTTTTTTCTTCCCTCAGTCGTTTGCACACCTGTAATCTGTCTCAGAAGTCATTCGCTCATGCTGAAATATTTACACCACCACATCTGAGGAGACCAGAGCTCTGATTCCTTTGTTACACCCCTCATCTCTCAGCGGCCACTTATTTAATGGAGGAGGAGGAGGACTCTGGCAGCATGGACAGTTCCTGTTAGAAGCCCCGGCCTCACCATCCAGTGACACGTTTCAATTCCTGAGCTGTAAACAAAAAGGGCGATGATCAACAACTGCAGGCCCGATGCCAGGACACGACTCCGCTGCCTTCACATTCTTCTGGAAAAATCTGCAGATCGTAAGAAGAGCAGGGAACGGAGGGCTGTGCGCTGCTGTCATGGAATGAGGCATGTGTTTATGGTTTATTGGCAACGGGCAAAGCCTACTTTCCAGTTCGTTTTTAAATCCCCCCGCATATTTGACTGACTGACTGACCTCGATGTATTCACAGGATGTCAACCCATCGAGGAGCCGGAGGAAAGTTTTCATCGGGCCGAAGGGAGGGTCCACTGCTCCGCTCCAGATCTCTGAACATAACCTCAACAGAGTCTGCAGGGACGTCGTTTATAGAATTCTCTGTGAAGGTTTGGTCCTTTGATAATAAACCAAACCATAAAATTGATTCATTCAAAGAGGGTTCAAGTATGAGAGCAATTTCCCCGATGCCATCAGCATCAGTGCTTTTCATCAAGTAAAAGACCTTTACTAATGCTCGACAGTGAAAAGTTAAAAGCCCGGGAACTGGGGTGTTTGGGAGTGTCCAAGTCAACAACCCCGGAAAACTTTGTCTAAAGTCCAACACATATTTCTGAAAGGTTGTGCTTCTTCTGGTAATAATTTCAAGGAGTGGTTTTCCAGCAAAGTAAAAGAAACGTCCTCGTACATTGTGGGAAAACGTTATTTCTGAAATGGGATTTGCTCAGCAGTAGTGAAAGTGACAGGTTCAGCCGCCGTGGGACATAAATGCCGACTTCAGCATCAGATGTTAGTTGTTAAATAGTTCTTTTGCATTTTGTTGCCTCGAGATGACAATGCACAACAAAATTGCCCAACCCATGAGTGTGCTCATTATGCATTGCTGATGCTGAACTCGGCATCTTTTTCCTAGCTTTTGGTATTTGCATGTTGTTTGTATGTCTACGTCTACCTTGGAATACCCTACATTTCTTATGAAAAACAAGCTGCAGTTCCCTGCGACTGTGTTTTGTTCAGTTATAAACTCATTTAGTTCAACCAGAAAACCGTTGATCACCATTATGTCTTTGGACAAATACACCAATACATAGAGATAAAAATCTCCACTTCTTTGACTGGGTGGAAATCATCTTGTTCCCCGAGTCAAGGACTTCTCTCCAACACACACACACACACACACACACACACACACACACACACACACACACACACACACACACACACACACACACACACACACACACACACACACACACACACACACACACACACACACACACACACACACACACACACACACACACACACACACACACACACACACACACACGCCATCTCACTTTCTTGGCCTTTGACAGGGAGGCACATCGCAGCTGAGTTAGTGCTCTGGCCCGCAGGTCACTGCGGCTCGGCTGGATTTACAATCGCCTGTCGCGTCGCCTCCAGGTTTTCATTACCTTCCCCTCGTGATTAATCGCTCCGTGACACAACATGCACCCGCTGTCATCCCACGGGTGTGTTGAGACGCTCTTCAAGGTCCAGTGTCACTTTTCAAGGCCAGCAGAAGTGGAACTTTTTGCTTCAGTACTTGGGATCAAATTTGGATCAATTTTCTTCTTTTTTTTTCTAAATCTTCTTTTGGATTCTCCTTTGATGCTACGAACATAAATCTGTTGGAAAACAGTGGCGAGTGTCCCCACACAGCCACCTTTGTTCTTCTTGATAAAACCCAGCACTTGATTGCCTTACCCCAATGGAATGCCCTTAGAAGGAAGCCATACATGAGGAGAAGCCACTGACTGCTCACATTTCGCTCAGAATCAAATTGACCTGGCGTGACATCTCCAGCCTCACGAGAAGAGATTTTTGTCTATTCGGGTTTTTTTTTTTTTTTTAATCTTCCAGTACTTGTGGGCCTCTTTCCTGTCGGTCAAATAACACCGCCTGGCTTTAGCACGTTCAAGTCAAGATCGCCTCTATTCATGAATTCTCTTGAAGCCCACTTAAGAAGGGTTCACCCTGAATTACAGCTTGTAATTATGTTCTGATTGGAGGCTTTACAGCTCAGTCTCTTTTTATGTATCAACCCAAGAATACCTTCATGTAGCTGTTCAATTACATGTACATTTTCTTTATTTGGTGGCTGAAACGCTTTAGTCATTGCAGCCAATGATTTGCCATCTCAGACGAGGCAAGGGGGGCAAAAGGAGAAGAAGAAGAAGAAGAAAAAAAGGACTAAATGTGTGGATGTAAGAGGATCTGTCTGGAATGCTGTGTAAGAGAATGCATGACCGAGAACCGCAGAGGCAAACTCTGCCCTGCGTCCCGCCTGGCCCGCACCCAAAAAACATGAAGTTCGGAGACAGAGCGACACCGAGCCAGACAGCGGAGGGAGATAGCGAATGCATAAACCTCAGAGGAGCTGCTTCACCCTGGGAGAAACAAACACAGCTTAAGTAAACAACCACAAACTCTTTAGGTTATCTGCAATGAGAGTATGTGGTGTAATACAATCTGATGGAGGGAGGGGAAAAAAAGAGCCCAAGTGGAATACGAGAACATGAAAATGCAATACAGTGCCATGAATATCCCAGCATTCAGCTCAGAGAAGAAAACAACAGTAACTCAAGAGGATATTGGCTTCTCTTTGCTGTTTTATTACAGATTCCTGCAGCTTTGCTTTTAAATCCTTCAGAAAACAAAGTTTGGTGCCACCGTTGATAAACTAACAAATAGACCAACTTTGTGGAGTTTACTTTGAAAAACGCAGTTTCTTTTTTTTTTTTTTAAAGAAAGATCAGTCGGCCCAAAAATTATCTCATACTATCCCAACACCAATAACCAGCCAGTAAACTTAAATTAAAGCAAGTGCACAATATGAGCACATTGAGGACATTCGTGTTTCATGTCTGACTCTCGGTGTCAGTCGTGTTTCGTTCCACACAAGACATTCAGGTACGTCGTCTTCATCCTGGAGTTCGACAGGAATGTCCTTGACTTGCATTTTCGTGGTGCAAAGAACTGCAAATCAGGTCGACGTGACCTGAATAATTGTGCAATTTTGCATAATTTCGTTTGGCCTGAAGAAGCTGCGAGTTGAGTTGTAGTAAAAGTTCTCATTTTAAGAAACAGCAAGCCAAATTATGTCCTTGGCGACGCACCAGAGGTGGTAATAAAATGTGTTTTTGTAATTTTGGTGGACCTCGAACATTGACTCTTGGTTTTACATCGATATGCTCAATATTAAATGAAGTTAATCATATAGTAAGTCCAGTTGGGTTTCTCCCGCTGCGGCTGATGTCTCTAATGTCCCGCGCTGCTTTCCTGTGGGAGGATGTTCGACAGGATATGGAACTGGCCTGACTCCCTCGTGGGCTTCAGGCGGCCACTTCCTGAGCCAAGCCATGCCAAGCCGTGCCAGCCCAGACCACCGTGAGAAAAACAGGGCTGCAACATCCTCTGAGGAACCAGGACTGGGCCTTCCCTTCCTCTGCTCTGCTTTTATCCCAAAGAAGGATCCAGGTTCGTACTCAGCTGGGAGTCTTTCAGGTGAAGCGTTCAGAGAGTTTGAAGATGTGTAAAACAGAAGGAGGATAAGGGAGGAAGAATTCTAATTATACTTGTCGAAAGACAAAACGCAGGACAAGTTCCAGAAGTTTGATGTTTGAGACAGCAAACGGCAGATAAACGCTGTGCAGGAGGAAGAGAGCGAGGAGCATCTGGGCGAAGGGAAACAGGCCGAGGATCACAGAGGGGGGAAAGGAGCCAGCTGGAAAGTGAAGCGGCGGTGCAGACCGGGAGGAAGAAGGGAGGTTTGGCGGTGAGGGTTTCCCTGATGAGGCCCAGCTGACGGTGCGAACCTACAGCGCTCTTCTGACAGACCTCACCACATCAACCCGTTGACATTATTATTCAGCCATCCATTGCCCGGGCCCACACACACTCTCCTGACCTGCTGCACTGCGCCGCCGTGCCAACACATGTGTGTGATCTCTGACTCAAAGGCACGTACAATGGGTTTACTCACGCTTCTGCAAACAGGTACACACTCACTGTCTGCTCGTGGGTTTGTTTGCTTCTTTGGAACTGCCGTCAAGCAGAATATGTGAATGTAAAGGAGTTTTTAGGTGTGAAAACCTGGAGGCCTGCTTGCTGTACCTGAAGATTGGCACTTTGCTGTCAGGTCTCATCCACTCAGTCGCTTTAAATAGACACTGTCACTGTTTCAAGTCCTGTCAAAACAGATTGAAAACGCTGTGAATGCTGATTCCTTTGGACGTTTGCGGCAATGTTGGCCGACGTTTACATCAATCTGTCCATATGTCAACAATGTCCTATCCCCATATCCCTCCTAAAGGTGGCCCAGGACCTGACATTTGGTCACAAGAGCTGCAGTTTGCGCCCGAGTGGCCGCCCTAGACTTTGGCAGAGCTCGATGCACCCTGCCCTTCATGTCAACAAAACCTCTGGAAACACAGCGGGGCCGAGGGTGGGAGGGGGAACAACTGAAAGTGGCCAAGTGCCAAAGCTAGAACCAACAAAGACGAGACAAGAAGGGTCAGCGACCAGAACCTACTGGTGAAACTCTACCGTCCATCGTTCAAACTGCTTGTTTCAGCCAGCATTGCAAAGTAATGAGATGTTTGGATGTGTTCAAAACATGTGGTCTGCCCGCGGAAGACGAAACCTCAGGTAGTGAGATGTAAGTGGGTTTAAGTTGCTTCGACTTGTTTCACAAACTGCTGATCTTTCAGGATTTTCCAACAAAACCACATTCCAGCAGATGACGTGAGGATTAGAACATCTGCAGTGAGCAGCAGATTCCTGGTTTAGTTCATGTGCGAGGAGAATGAGCAGGTTGAGGATGACACACAGACTGACGAAGGCTGTCCATTAATTCACCGGACGTTCACGTAACGGGGCGGAGCTCTGTGCCACAATGGCAGAGGACAACAACCAAGGTCACTTCCTTAAAAATGTCTTCGCGAGCACCGATTGCATAACGGTGAGGATGAAGGGTGGAGGTCCGATTTCGGTAAACTCCGTCGCACTCTGGGTTAAATTAACACCAGTTCAACTCGGCCAACTTTAGGGGAGGAATGTTGAATTAGGTTGATGTTTTGAATTATTTAGCCACAATCTCAAGCACTTCGACCTGCCCCAGCATGAGATGTTAATCATTTTAAAGTGCTGGGAGGGAATAAGGCAACATGCCGGCGAGGGGAATAATCTGTTTATGAAAAATGTTACAATCAACCCACATTTAATGTCGTAAACCATTTGGACCAAAACTTAAAGAGGGCTGTTGAAGTTTTGCTGATATATTTCTGTGTCATCACCGTATTATGCAACTGTCTTGTGATGTGGCTGGATTCTAGTTGTTCTAGACAGAGAAAGTGATTCCTCTTTAATCAAATGGAGGATAAAAGGTAAACGACTAATCAAGAACGAGCTCTAAAAAGGCAGCAGTTTGACAGACACGCTGCCGATCAGACCCAAATTGAGGCGTTCAAGAAAACCCTCAGCAAGGAGGATGGAATTAGGTAGTACAGTGAAGAAGATGACGACACTCGAGTGCGAACAGCAACAGACCATAAAAAGGACAAATGGAGACCGACTGTAACTGAGAAACCTAGAAAAACTACAATAAAACTGGGAAATACTGGAAGTTTAAAAGAGATCGACAATGCAGATGTGACGTCACTTGACAAGTTGGTTTTATCGCAAATGTCAATGGACTTAAAAAAAAAAAAAATCTGACTTAGTTTTTGAAGTTTTTGAGCAATAAAATACAGTCATGGGTCCATAAGTCTAGAAAAATGAACAAAGTTAGTAGTTTTTTTTTGCTATTTACTGGAACATTTCCAACCGGGTTCAGAACTGCAAGAATGCATCGGTACTGTGCCGATTTTGGCCTTTTCCTCTCAGTGGGTTATTTGTCGCTGAGATTTGCAGTTTCGTTCAGAATCAGTTCTCAGCTGGCACAAAGGACGAAGAGCGGCTGACGACTGGGTTGGTAGATCTCAGCTGGCTGTTGTGTTGGAGGGGCTGAAGGCAGGGCTGTTGTTTTAACAAGCCTAATGAAACGCACATGGATGAAATGTTCACGCTATGCATCCAGAAACTTTCAATTAAAGCACCACCTAAAACTGGCATTGTTTCCGTGCTTTTGAAGGACCTTTACATAACTTTAACTACAGAGTCCTGATGCGTGTGGTGGACGTACAACAGAGGGAAAATAAAGTTTGTCCTTGGTTTCCATGGGCGTGAGAGGAGGAATGTTAAGCGGATGTAGTTCCCACAGCCTGGAACGAACACACACACACACACACACACACACACACACACACACACACACACACACACACACACACACACACACACACACACACACACACACACACACACACACACACACACACACACACACACACACACACACACACACACACACACACACACACACACACAATCCCCTTCAGGTGGCACGTGTGGTGTGAGAGTGCAGTGGTAAAAGTCCCTCCTCCCCTCTGGGTCGTTCTGATAAATACACACTGTACCTTGAACCATCAATCAGTCTGCAGCCACCTACGTTGCTGCTCCGGACGCCTTCAAAACAACAATCAGTCACCCGACGGGGACGGAAGAGACGTCTTGCACTGCTCTAAAGAAGTATGGATTCATTTTTAATGTAAAATTAGAATGAGCTTATTTAAAAAAACAAATTCCGTGCCACCGTGAGAAAATCCTCCAGATCAAGTCGAGAAGCTTCGAATGTGTCAGAGCGGAAGAGACGGTGCATAGCATTGCGTGAATTCCTACGAAACGATACCGAGTGTGGGTCACGGCGTGAAGCTGAACAATAGGAAACGGCCAAAGGTGAAAGATGTCTGATGAGCACGTGTCTCAAACACATACCGTTCATACTGTCGGTCTGCATGAGGTCAAAGAACCACCATGGGAACAGTTGGAAGACTCTCAGGAAGAGCTGCCCATGTCTGGGCGACAAAGTCAAGCGGAGGGTGTGGGGCGGGGAAGAGGAAAGCATGGAAGGGAGGGTCCACCAAGGCCCTGCCGGCGAGGTCCTCAAACACATACTGTACGCACTGCTTCCCTCACTTGGAGCTTCCTTCCACACACACCGGGCCAATATCAATACACCCACATTGTGTTTGATCTGCACTGGGTCCAACAGGGGAGCCGCGAACGGCGGGGGCCCGCTGTTTCAGCTGGAACCGTTGACCTCATGTGCTGTTCTACATTTAGATTAATACATATTCTGAATAAATCACAACCAGAGTGTACAGAAAGCAGGCAGTCTGAGGTTCTGGTGTAAAGACAACATGCCATGAAATATTAGCGTCGCAGCGACCGCAGAAGACGTGAGGATGAAACTTCACAGACTTTTAACCCGTCCCACATCCCACGTGTGTCAATAAATGACACCTGCGTGGCATGAGAAGGCATGTTTGAGCCCGACTCGCCGCGACGACAGTGAAAAATGTCGGCGATTTTTTTTTCTTCCAAACTTTCCACAGGATAGTTTCTGAGAAAAAAAAAAACTAAAAAACAAAACAAAACCTTCCAGCATGTGGTTCTGGTTTCTGGTTCTGGGAAGTGGCTGCAAAATATGCCGTGGCAGAATGTCCACCCGTCCAGGCTGCACCGCCGTCCTGAGAAGAATGTCTCCGCATGATGCCAGTGATGATGGCGAGGATGACGAGGGCCTTGGACGTGAGCCAGCGGTCACCAGTTCACTGCCAATGGTTGGTTTCGCAGCCGGCTTGCAGGAGCAGAGATGCAATATGGTGTGACCGGTGTGATTAGGAACAGGTGGAAGCCTGAAACACGCTGCACCTATTAAAGGACACACCAGCAGATACAAATGAGACTTTTTGGAATTTGACTGGGAATGTATTTGCTTATTGTTTTTTGCATTTTCTTTATTCTTTTGTGATTTGTTATGGGAAATAGCTACTTATTCAAAGTGCTTTTCTTTGAACAAAAGTCTCCTGTGACTTTTTAACAGGACTTTCAGAATATCTTTGATGTCATTTGGGGATGTTTCTGCTTTTTTGTTCCACAATAAAAAATAAATGTGAAAACTCATGCTTAGGATTACTTCCAGTGAAAATAAATGTTGAAAACATCAATTTGACAAGTAAAACAATGAATATCAAGAGCAATGCGATGAAATAGCAGCTTCATTATTTATGAGAATGATGAGCGACAGCCCTTATTTAATCAGTGTCCTCTCACGGTTAACTCTTGGTCGCCATCGCAGTTTAATTTAGTGTCCATGACAGTTACGGAGACAGAAAGGGAATTTATGACATGGGTCCCCAAGAAATGTGTATCTGCCCAATATCTGCTCAGGTTTATTGTATTTTTTTCTTCTGTCCCCTTCTGCTGGTTGATCAGATAAAAAACAGAGCTCTTATGTTTCCTCCCACCTCAGGGCCTGGAGTCCAGACACTATAGATTAACAGGAGTCCCCTGCTTTGGAACCCGACCAAATGTATTTCATCTCGGAGACGGTTGAAGTAACGTCGGTGCTGAATAGCTGTGGAGATTCATACGGAGGTCACACGACAGCTTCTTTCATCATATCCAATTCATTCCGATCCGATTCTGCAATTTCCCTCTCATTTCTGCCACATCTGTCGAAGAGTCACGCAACGTTTTTCCAGACGCCGGCAGGTTGTCCGTCTCCTCCGCTCATCAGCTGTCGAGAAGACAAAGGAAAAAGTTGATCCACATCCGTCTCTCCAGATGCCCGTCAGAGGAGGCATCCGGCTCCCATTACCCGCGAGCCTCTTCTTCATTCATCCGTTGCTCATTTCTCCCGATTCCTCTTGCCAGTCCTTCACCGTTGGCATTTTAGAGTCGGGTGGCACATCAGTCACAATCAGCAAACAGCTGGAGCAAATTACCGCCGCTCGTTCGTCTCTGCGTTGGCGGTGCGATACAGTTGATAAACTGAATTGACGACTTCTGCCATTTGAGAATCATGCAGAGCTTAAAGGATATAACGGCAACATCAGTTTGGAAATGTTTGATTGAGAAGGAAACACTCTTTTCATTCAGCAGGCAAATTAACAAGACAAAGAAGGTGTACCTGGCAGACTGTTTTCACAGAAATTTGATGGGGGGACTTCGGGGTCTCTGGGAGGAGCAACACCCAATTGAAATCACGCGGTCTGACAATGCAGGGAGAGTTCATTGTCTCGCACCGAGATACGATCTGTGAGAACCTCGGCGGGATGCGAGCCGGTCGGTCAGAGAGATAACCCCGGCGTGTTCTTCATCCCCTGCCAGCTGGGGGGTCAATGTCTGGCTCGTAAACTGCAAATCTGCGTTGACAGATGCAAGTTTTTGGGAAACCTATTTGCCCGGCAGCATGTTCAGTATGAATCCTTTCTCTGCTCCGAAACATTTGGCCGCCTGTCACATCTGCTCCATCGTGAATTCTGTTCCTAATTGTTGGGTAGGGTTACTGCTCCGGCTTCCTGCGGCCTCAGGCTACAACAGCAATGCCAACAGCACGCTAGAGAAAACCTTTAAACTGGAGATGGTAACTGTCAGTCAGAAATGTGATGTCTAAAGACTCTGCTTCGTGTCTTTATTGGTTTTATAGGCTCTAAAGTCAGATTTCTCATCTCTCACCTTACACGAGAGCGAATCCTCCAGATATATGAAATTCAGCTGTGACACAGTAATGATGCAAAGACACTCAGGTTCGATGGAGTTTACTTGTTCTGCCTTGGTTGTTCTCAGGTATTCCAGCTATGAATACCATGGAGAAGGTACACGACCAGTAAGTTGTGAAACAAGAACATTTTGTCCTTTTCCTGAATCCAGAGAAGATTCATGGTGGCAAAGAGCCAAATAGAGAACAAGCGAGTGGCTTTTAGCCAGAAAAGATTCTATACCTTGAAGGTAGAGCTTGCTGTATTGATTTTGGGAGCAATTAAACATTGCACCACACGCAAGACTTCCCAAAGGGGACGATGACGTTTACCTAATATGTCGAGCAAATCTGATCCGTGCTTGTTATGTTAAAAAGTCTGAACTATTGGCGAGTCTCTGTGAGTGAGTAGTGGCGTTTAGTGGTGGGGTGGATGGATGGATGGATGGATGGATGGATGGATGGATGGATGGATGGATGGATGGATGGATGGATGGATGGATGGATTGGGCAGGACAGTGAGCACAATAGTCGATGTTAGATGGGTGGATAAATTAATAGATCGTACATGGATGGATGGATGAATGAAACAATTAAAGATGAATGAAAGAATGAATGAATGGATGGATGAGTGGGTTAATTGATACACCAATTAGCTTTGTTTAATTGATGGATAAAAACTCTCTTTCCTTTATTAATGAATTAATGAAAGAATGAGTTTTTGAATGGGTAGATGAAATAATGACTTGATGAATATGTTATGAATGGATTAATAATCAGATGGATGCACATGGAAAGCTAGTTAAAGGCACACACACACACACACACACACACACACACACACACACACACACACACACACACACACACACACACACACACACACACACACACACACACACACACACACACACACACACACACACACACACACACACACACACACACACACACACAGTAGTAATATCCTGAACTTTACATTTACATTAAGGTTTATGGTCACAGCAGTTGGAATGTGGTATATAGTACGTACCTCGACATACTATATAAGAATCAAGTCAACTCAATTTTTAAATTAACAACACATACAATCCCCCCCCCCCCCCCTCCTCCACTGTTACCCTATTTCTGTCTCCCTCCAATTAGACATCTGGAGACGATCTGCACTCTGCATGTGCCTGTGTGTGTTTGTGTCGTTCAACATGCTGACTGTGCGGATTTCATGGAGGGCAGATGGGGTTGAGAAGCGGGATGCTGGTCACAGAGCGCCGGCGCGAGCGTTTTCTCACCCGTTGCGGTCCCACGATAAGTCAGGTCAGTTGTTTTGGTCATGAATGACGCCACCAATGAAAGACCGTTACATGATTTTCATAATTATTGGCCAACTGAAGGGTTACGTTTGGGTTTTCTCCCCATAACAGCCCATTTTTATTGAGGAATGCCTGAGCCTTTTCTCGAAGATAATACACTTGCTTCTTTTTCAACGGTGTGGCAATGTGGGCCTCCGGTGCCAAACCAGAGTTCTCACAGCTGGGGTTGTGTAAGCGGCAGGGCTGCAGCGGCGCAGGCCAGAGGACGAGGTCAGCGGCTGCAGCTGTTCTGACATGTTCTCATCCTGGAAGCAACCATGACTTCACCGCGAGCGCCGGTTCCACCTCGCTTCACGACGAACCCTGAACTTCCCAGCTCAACACTCGGCGGTCCTCGGAGATCTGCCGAAAGGTCGCTTCGTGTTAGCGTTTTTATCTGGGTGCTGTGTGTGATTACCTGCCACTGCCAGGTTTGACCTCTTTAATGGAGTGTTGAGTCATTCCAAAGTGTGTCAATGGCCTGGAGCGCGAGTGTTTCCTTTCCTCCGAGCCAAAATCAATCAATCCACCCCCAAATATTATTGCATTCTTTCTCCACTAGTAGCAGTCCAGTACGTCAGTTCCCCTATTTTTTAGTTGCCTTATCGTGAGGAGCACAATCATTCTTTCCCTCATTCCTCGCTTCCCTTCCTCCACTATGAGCTCCCAGTGAAACTGTCCAGAGGTCTGCGCTCTGTTTTTCCTCACCTCGCTTTAATGGCTTCTGATGCTCCGCAGCCCCTGGGATCATGTTCCCGCCTGGCTAATACCCCCCGGACGAACGGCCCAAACACACCCGGTAGGATCCCTTCGTGCTCAGCTTCACCAAGATGTCATGACAAGGCTCTAGTTTTCTCGGTGTCGCCCACGCTGGCCTGGAAACTCAATGCATTTTATGGAAAATGTTACACGTCCACTCAGGGATGTTTGGGGGCGTTCTCCATTGCGTGTACCATCCTCTGAGCTCACTTGTCTCCTTGGACTTTCCTTCAAGGCATTGTTTCCCCAAGTTCCTTTCCCCGGAGCCCACCTCTGATTAAATCTGTGATCATTATTGACCGCGATGCTGCAGCGAAGCCAAACTCTCACCAATGCACAAAAAGCAGTGGATCGTTTTGAACTCCGTGCCAAATTCTAGAAGGATTCAGATTTTTGTTGACCTCAGATCAGGCAAAGCCTCGAGCAACCCACCAACACGCTTCTGGACAAGACCACTGATTCAATATACTTCTTGGCATATTGCTTTATAACCATGAGGATTGTTCTTGTTTTAGTAAATGTAGTTTATGTTGGATGCGTTTCTATGATGTTTTGAGGAAAGTTGATGTTTTGAGGAAATGATCTTTCACCATAAATGTCAATGACTTGGAATAATTATGGCGATTATTCAACATAGTCAGCTGGAACACAAATATTACTGTGTGGAATCTATTAAATGAACTGCTTTCAATGAATATGGCACTTCAATATTTAAAACATGCTGAAGCTCTATAAAAGTACTAAAATGATTTGTTAAGGCACATTACTGGCAAAATACCAAAAATGGGTTCAGTGAATTGGTAGTGGTGGCAGCAGTGCAGTGGTTTTCACTCTCACTCACCACTGAGTGTGTCACCTGTTTGATTCTGGGCTTGTAGGAATTTCTATTTGAAGAATTCCTGTTCTCGGTTCTCTGTAACCCATCCAGCTTGTCGCCTGCCTGGATCGACTCCAGCTCCCTGTCACCCTGAGATGATAAAGTGGTTTAGAAGAAGGATAGTTGGATATTTGATATCCTATTTGGAATTAGAAAAGCAGGATCGACATTTTAACACAAAACTACTTCAAATGCAGTTTGTTGCATTAAAACTGTTTGTATTTATTCGGCATGGAAATGTTTGTACACAAAGCCATGTGAGCAACATAAAATGTGATAACGAGACCCTTCAGGTTGTTGGAGGAAGTGTTTGTGTGTATTCCTGCAGTCAGCTGGAGCCGAGTGGTGTGACTCTGCCGGGCTGTCGTGCCGCGGTCAGTCGCTGGCCCCGCTGCTTGTGCTGACCAGCGTCTGTTGGTTTGATTTAGCTGAGAGAAAGACGGCGAGAGAGGGGAAGAAAAACAAAAACAAAACTGCAAAACGCACACTTCCTGTTGTTGTGTGTCTCGATCTCACGGTCAATGACCTCGGGGTGGAAGGTTGACGCTCCTGTCGGGTTGGATTAAAGTACAGTGGAGCGCGGAGGGTGGGAGCCACTTGTGCTCAGAGTGACAGATCGCTTTGTAGCGTCCGTCAACACATTTCAAGTGTGTGCGTGTGTGTCTGTGTGTGTGTGTGTGTGTGTGTGTGTGTGTGTGTGTCAGACAGAGATTGATGACAGGATGTTGCACACAAACTGTGTCACTTGGCCGCGGTGCACTGTGACACACTGACACACTGACAGACTGACACACTCGAGCATGAAAAAGCACCAACACCCCGGGACGGCCCACCGAGGGGCCCGAAACAAACGGCCAGATTTGAGAGAAGTGGGTCAGTGCCTCGGGGGGGGGGGGGGGGGGGGGGGGCGACCAGCCTGACAACGTCGCACCACAACATCCACAATAACCCGTTTGAAAAATACAAAGGGCAGGGAGAGAATCTTTAAGAGGAGGAAATGAAAGCTGAGAGAAGGGTGAGGAAGATTATCAGAGACTGTTTCTACTGGATGTCGTCAAAATTAAATCTCCATCACAAACGAGAGTGGGTTTGGCTTAATATTTGGACCAATCAGATTCCATCTTTGTGTTTGACAAGGAAGATTGACAACTCAAAGTGTAAGTGACCAAAGTTTGATAATCTTTTGCAGTTTTCCTAAGGTTTAATGCTTGTTTTACCCATGTGCGTACAAACATTTTTGGACTTTTAAGACTATTATTTCCCTGCTTTTGTTGTTTGGTGTATCCCAGTAAACTAAAGTGGATCCACAGCCTTTCTTGGAAGCGATCTGCATTTGTTCTCCAGATGAAAGAGTTTTGGAACCGCCGGCTTAGAGGGCCATCAGAGCAAATGAGGACATAATTCAAAAAACTGACTCAAACAAAAGCCGTGCATGTGATTTTTCCAGCTGAGTTGCAATCCTAATGAAAATGGCATGAGGCCCAGTAAAGTAGGTCAATTGAATTTCTTGAATAACGCATTGAGTGTCAGTTAAAACTGTGTTCAACTTCACTCAGTCACATCTTCTGACCTTGCAGATTTAAATAAATCTGAACAGCAGCTGTTAGAATAAAAACACTTCACGCGTACACACAGCCACCAGCGCACCCAGTGAAACATGGCAGTGGGACCATGGTTCATGTCAACTAGACATTTAACATCAACAACACCACCGGCTGCCCGACTGAAGGTCGTGCGCTTGTTTCTTTATCTGACAGGCTGAGAGTCTCTGACATTCTTATGTGGGTGAAGGAAGCGGAGCCGAGGGTCGATTTGTGTCGTCCTGAAGTCAAAGTTGAAGCTCTATGAGCTGGTTCCTTCACTTATTTCACACATTTGATTACACTTCTGCTATAGATGCACAGATTTACATGATCAGTCACATTCACCTGTTCAATGCCTTGCCCAAATAGACATCGACTCAAGAAAAATGTGAGCGAGCAGCAGGCTCCAATAATCCAATAAATGAGTCAATAAAGGCCATATTGACAAACCACAACAGCAGAGGAAGCCAGTTTTCATCTGCAATCAGTAGAAAGCCAATGACACACAGATACGCTCCAATCACAGCCTCCTCCACTAATAACGTCCGAGCACGACATTCACCATCGGCTGAACAAATCCAGGCAACAAGACTCGTTCTACAGGGAGGGATCGTCCACAAAGCCATGAATGGCGAGAGGTACTGTCCGGTAATGACCTTGACAGTAACTCACTCTGTGAGCAATTACTGAAGCCGTTTGTGAGAAACGTCTTGATGGTCCGCTACAGCCTGTAACACAAGAATCACCTCGAGAGTCTTCCTCACTGCAGAGACCGCACATCAGGCCAAGTTTGGTGATTGACTCGTTGCTGTGAAAACAGCACAGTCATCAGTAAACAACACAACACCATCCAGGAAACGGACTTGAGAAAGAATGTTGAAAATGAGGAAATCTGAGGACAGACGCCAAAATCCTGACTCACTTTCCGGGGTGTTCAATTCCACTTCTGTTATTTCAGTGGGAAATAATTTGCCACAACATTCAGTTAATGAATTGATTATTTAATTTCCGGGTCAATGAACCAATCAGAATGCCAGATAAAACCATACCAGGGGATTTAAAGGCTTTCAAACTACCACATCAGTGAAAATAATGCTTTTTAATTACTTATTCCAACAGTCATTTACAACACGTTGTTTTACATTAATTTAATAAGTACAGCTCCTGACCAAACAGACGACTTATTTCATCATAATGTATGTTAATGCTGAAAGTTATTAGGAAAAATATTCAAGACTTGGCTTGAAATTGCAATTATGTGATGAATTTGATCAAAAACAGTTCAGTAGAATGGATAATGTAGACCAGAGGGGGTTTGCAATGCTTTGCACTGGGCGTGGGATAAACAGCAGAGACTGGAAAGAGTGTGTATAATGAATCACGACGTGGTATACTGCATGTACGAGGGCTGAAAAAGCAACATGTGTTTGGAGTGGCTAAATTACAGTAAAGCGCAACAACACAGGCCTGGGAGGAAACCGACAGTACATCCACACACCCCGCAGGTGGAAAAACGAAGAATTCTCCTCCTGCTGTTAAATTCAGACTATTTGGAGGGAAAAAAAGCATTAACGTGATGGAGCCCAATCCATCATTAGCTCTGATGTGATACATGTGAGCTGTGAACACAGCAGGACTCTGCACTGGTTTGGCCGAGAATCTTGAAGCTCAGTGGGAGTCTGCTATGATTTATGTAAGGATTAGACAGTCTGTTATAGCGAAAGTATTGCTCAACGTGATGCGGTTAATGATTCATCTTCTACCTCCTGTCGTAGTCTGATAATTATAACCTGTGATCGGCGCGCCGTTCAGGCTAAAGGGTGTAATTATAACCTCTTTTATCTCTTGAACATATAACATTTTATTGTATTGTCTTATTATATTATGCAACACTGAATTTAGGTCATGTACTGCAGCTCTATAATATTCTTTTTATTTAATCTTTGAGGAACCTGGTCAGGAATAACGTCAATCACAGCTATTGTTGGAGGTTGAGGTAGAAAATGTTGCATTTAAACACGTTCAGAGTTTAGAACTGCATTGATTTTAAATGCTGAATTAAGCTTCAGTGCAAATCAATTAGAAACTCACCTGGAATAATAATAAAAGCTGTTGTGGTTAAGTGGCAGGATAGTGTTCAAGGTATAATATGAAAATGTTGTGTAACAATGAATTATTCAGGGTAGAACAATGGATTTCGTAGATATAACAAAACATCGTCAGCATACGAGATATTCTTCTATTCATTTGATGCTGAACAACTGCTGCTACTGTTGAATAGGTGATTCAAACTGAACACACACATCCAGAGTGTGTTTTTATAACCTATATTCTCAAACGAAGAGGACGAGGTGGAAGAAGGTGCAAAATCCCGCTACCTCTCCGCTCGCCTCTCTCCTTTTGACCTGCTGGTTTCCACCGCCATGTTTCTGTCAGTTTTCCCGCTGCAGCAGGAAATCTAATCAAGCAGGGAGTGTCCCTGAGAGATTGTCCAGGGTGAGAGGTTAGTTGTGACTGGCACGGGTTAAACCTCACGAGACGTGCGGCGTTTGGGATGGAAGAGGTGTGGACGTATGTATATACTGGACCTGAAGTTTTATTTATTCAGGGAGAGAAAAAAAGGACCCGAGCTTAGAGTGTCTGCTTCTGAGGAAGAAGTTCAACACAGTTAAATAGTTTTACTCTTTACTTCTGACAAAGGCCTTAATTTTACCAATTTGCTCCCATGAAATTACATAAAAACACTACAAATTGCAAACTGAGGTTATTGTTCTCAACATATATGCCAAATGACTTTGAGATCTCAAAACTACAAAGATATTGCTCTTTAAAACCACTTGAAATCTATATTCTACATGTGAGAAAAGATCAGTTTGATTGGAAATGGGTTGGAGTTTATGACTAAATAAAAGTTTGCAAAACATGAAATAACTGAATGGTTTTAAGGGGTTCTCGTGCTTTTTTGGCCACAATAATGACTATTTTTGAAAACTAGCACACCAGGCAAAAGTTTCTTTAGGGATTTTGGTGCACGTCTTCTGCTGCTACGATAATCAGTTCTAATCGTCTCTTAGAAGACTTCCAACATTCTTTACATCTCCTTCAGGCCTCTGTTGTGACTCGTAAAGGTCGATAACCTTCGAAGTTGACCTGAATTCAACAATGCCACTCGGGTGAGGAGAAGCTCGGTGGAAGCGACAGAAACAAGAGGAATTTAAAAAATGCTCTGCTGGGGGGGGGTTGCTGACAGATAACCAACATGTTTCATATGCAACACAATCGCAGGTTTGATCCCGCGAGCGTCTCCTGGAGGTGTGTATCGTAGATCTGTATCTGTCTTTTCTCATGTATGTGCAAGTATTTTCAGTCTCTCCCCGTCGTTCGGGCACTGACAGAGATTCCTCCCTGTCTGTCAGTGAGGCCCCATTAATGCCTGGGAATTACTCCTCCATACACACACATCTAAAAACTCCTCTGTCGGCACCTTTGATTAAAGCTTACAAGGCAGACATAGACGTAAAGTCCCTAGAAGTGCGTCCATCAGACACGCGGCCCAGAGGGATATACTTGTAGGAACATCCTGGTTGAGAATCTCAGACTCATTCGTCACTGTCCGCTCTGTGTGTCCTGGTTCTACCATCACCCGGCTGGTCCCGATCAAAACAAAGTGCTGAGCCAGACAGACAGTCACCGAGGTCAGTTCATACAGTGTGAAGAGCTGAAGCCAGAAACCGGAGACCCCCCCCACACCCCCCCAATCAAAAAAAAAAAGAAAACAGCAGTGGCTGCTACACGAGTTAGGCTGGATGTTTGGGTGATGGGAAATAACCGTGGTGGGGATAACACGAGGGGGAAAGAAAAGAAAGAAAAGATATGCACACATGAACATTCGCTCTAATCTCTTCTCCAGACGCGACAAGGGAAAGAACAAAAACAGAGAGAAAAGGGAGACTGGAGAGAGACAGAAGACATCCCCAGCCCCCCAGACTGAAATTACAGTAGTGCAAAGATACGTGTAGTGTAGTGCAAGTTTAAAGAGGACAAATGACTTCCTCTACTCTGGAATAAAAAAATCACTTGCAAGGAAATAGTGACGTTACCAAAACCCAATGCTACCAATAAAAAGTTTTATTTACTAAATACTCTAATAGCTACTACATTTCCCTGCATTACCCACTCTGATGCACAATAACTATCTTTACATCAGATTTGAGGAGCACTGATTAATGTTTAATTGCACAACAGCGGCCACTCTGGCCACAAATGGTATTGCACTTTAAGAGCACATTCAATTACCCAGTTTTCTTTACATTAGAACGACCAGTGTTTTCCACAATTTGTTATTTTGAAGCACATCCAATAAACCGTCATCTTCACGACAGTTTGAAGGTGTTTGCTGCCGAGGCTCACAGAGCTTTTCCACAAACAAGTGACCTCCCAGACTTTCTCCACAACGAGAAAACCAACGTGAATATGCACAAGCGAACATGTCTACAGGACGATTTACACACTCATATACAGTTTATATACTGCGGTCAGGGCTGGCACCAGGTGATTGGGTGTGTGTGTGTGTGTGTGTGTGTGTGTGTGTGTGTGTGTGTGTGTGTGTGTGTGTGTGTGTGTGTGTGTGTGTGTGTGTGTGTGGGAAACACCAGACTAATCCTGTGGGAGCAGCTGTCCGTCTCAATGAGTAACATGAGTGATGTCAGACCGCTGCTGTATTCCCACTAAAAGGCTGGGAAAAGTCTTCCCGAGGTACAGAAATGTGTGTTTTCTTGTCAGTGTGTGTGTGTGTGTGTGTGTGTGTGTGTGTGGTTCAGGGTGGGATCTGAGAATACCTCTCCCAGTCTGAAAACACAAAGGTTTCAACGTGAGAACTTGCTGACGGTGCACATCAGTCTGCTGCTTTTGTGTAAGTTAATGAAATAACAGGCAAAAAAAAAAAAAGCCTTCACCTATAAAATATATTTATACCTACTAATTTGCTTAGTTAAACACACTTTGGGGGGGGGGGGGGGGGGTAATGTTCCCAAGACTAACAGCTACTTACAAAGGCTAAAAATAGCTTTTAAGTGGAAGCTTGTGTGTGTGGAGCCAATGCTTCCTGATGAGACACTCCGCGCTATCACTACTGACACCACCACTTAAATTAGTTGTAATGTTTCGTCCCGGTGAAAAGATCAAGGTTTGACGTCTTCTGGAGTGGAGTTGTGAACGAGCTCAACGGCGAGCAATGGCCCAAACTGTCTTGTAGTACCGGTTGGTATCAAAAGGTGGCGTATTGGATAATATAGTTATCAGAATGCTTCAGGTTTCTGTCAGACGTGTGTAATAGTGGCTCCAGCTGCTGGGTGGGACATATCGCTGTTTAAAATCGGAGGGCCTTCCCGCACACCCTGCCCAGCGTCTGCAGTGTTTTCCTGAGGGGTCTGGGGGAGTGTAGCCTGTCCTGCAGCAGTCTTAGCCCCGCCCCCAAAATGCCATCATTGGTTGAGACATGGCACAGAGCCAATCGCAAGCCAGTACTTCTGGAATGTGTTTGGATTTCGGGTGAGGAAAAACACGTGGTTGCAGAGAGAACATGCAAATTCCAAAGGAAACTGGTCCACACTCGCAGGATGCAATAGGAGCAACGCATCATCTGTTGTGGCGACGAGGGAAACCATGCGTCACGCCAACTTGATTAGAAAAGCGATCCGGCACAAAATAAATACCACAAACTGAAAATAAACGACCAATGAAGGTCTTTTCCCACAAGTAGAGAAGCTTTAATCTGAAATCCAGCTCTGGTTTCCTTGAGAACTGACCACTGCAGCACCGTGCCGCGACCAGCTCCAGTCCTAGAGGACATTTTATTTTACAATCGCACCTCAAAACTGCAACACGTCTTCTGCAAATCCTCATGATGTAGGTTTGCGTGAACAATTCAGCGACGGGATGAATTTCCAATCTCGGCCAGGCGGCCAGGACAGGAGCTGGGGGTCTCGGCCCAGACTGCGGGACCAGCAGCTGGATAAACACCCAGGCCTGCGCGGCCGGCCGGCGAGTGATTGCGCGCCTGATTGATGGCTCCGCCATTCGCGGATCCCTTAATCAGCACCGCGCTGACTCACCCGCCTGCGCGGGACACGCTGCGTCTTCATTAGCTGCTCCCACGCGGCGGGAGGAAAAAACGCTCGCTGCACCTCCGCCTGTCTCGAGGAATCTGTTGATGTTGGAGAGGACGCTTTGTGCAGCTCGCCGGTGTTGAGTTTTAAAGTGGGGAGGAAAAAAAAAACACCTTCACAAAGTCACAGAAACTAAGTTTGAGGCTCAACTTTGTTGGTTGGAGAATCACAAAACCCGGAGACACAAGCTTGGATCACGTTCAAGGACAGGAGTTTTTTTTTTTTTTTTTTTAACAGCACCTGCACATGGAAACTATCAGGTGGTTTAGTTCATGATTATAGCAAATAAACCATGTTCGAGACGACACGCTGACTGTTTAGAGCTCAACGTAAATCATGACGTGCAAAATTGCCAAGTTCCTAATGTCTCCCGTTGACGGTCTGGAAATCTGTTTTTATTTCCCGGAATGTTTCCATTCTGCAGCTCAAACCTCAAAGGAGCAGAAAACCTGACTTATACGTGGTCTAGGAGCCGTTGCCATGGTTACTGGCAACATCGTCGATGAATAAAACGACAAAAACGTTTTAAAAATGAAGGCAAAATGGTTGTAAATGATCATATCAATCCTCCAAGGTACAAATAAATTGTTATAAGTTAAAGTTATTTTCATTTATGAGTTCCTATGTAGGTTTTTCTCATTGCACCATCATTCTGATTGTCTTGGAGCTGCTTTTGTATTGTGTTACATATAAAACTGGCATTTTTGACAGTTGTTTTCATTTCTAAACAATTACAACAGCTGCCTGATATTTTGCACATCTGCACTAAGCCATGATGTCCATGAATGTTATAACACTACGCCGATGACGTTGATATATTTGTGCCTTGAGACCTTTAAAGCCGTACTTTATCATCATTTACAAAGATTTAAAAAATCTTAAACCGGTTCCAACTATTATTTCCATGTCTTGTTTTAACTCCAGAGAGGGGAAAAAAATGAAGACTATGTTCCCGGAACGAGGCCCTGCTCTTCAGGCACAGCAGCTCTTCAGGATTCTGGCGCCTCGTTGTTTTGCAGTAAAACACACTGGATGAATTGTGGACACTTAACGGAGCGCGAGCGTCCACTCCAGGGGATTTTATATAACATACCGCTAATATTTAATAGCTGACGGGATAATTCCATTCTGGTTCCTTGGACTGGGTGAGGAAATACTTAAGGGAACCCCCCCCCCCCTCCAGCATTGGGTTAACCAGGGACACAGATGGGATCGTCTAACTGGTTTTAACTGCACAGACCTTCACATTGAAAAGCCACCGATTTGGCTTTTTGTGAATCCCTCCACTGTTGCTGCTTTCACTCCGTCACTGCCGGTGCGAAAGTTCAGCAGACGTGTGAAGTCATCCATCATTATGTAAGTTCCCTAAACAGCCTGACAGCAAATCTCTGCTTGATGTGGCAAATATTAGAATATATGAGAGAGACAACAGCAGGTTGAGGTAAAGGAGGGTTTTACTTTTCAGGTATCGAGAAAACTTTAAAAAAAGGCTTTTAGGGTGTGATTGTCATCTATTATACAGCTTTTAATGGGTCCTAATTACTTAAAGAAAACTGGGTGGGGGGGTCAGAGGGCTGCCTTTTCCCACCATGATGTCATGAAGAGCACAACCATTTAATCTTTAACATGTGCTTCTTATTTTATGGAAATGTAATAAATCTTGTTTTCATGTGATTGCAATTGAGTCCTAACTGAGTGAAGGAGTTTAATCGGAGCTTCAGCTTCTTTTTACAAGTATCTGCTGCTGATGTTTACAGTGTGTTTATAGCGTGCGATCCCCAGCGCCTTTATAAGATCCTCCCCGCCAGAAGCTGCATCACGCGCATGTGTGAAAATGTCTGCCGTTTCCAGTCTCTCGCGCCGCCGTGGAGCCGAACCGGCGACGACGGCAACGCAGAGCTGAGGCCATGAGCGACACTTCAAGCGTACAGTGTTTGTATTAAGAGTTAATCGAACGACATTTCCTCAGTGCTCTCAGGTGGCAGGTTTACATGAAATCGTTTGTTGTTGTGGGGGAAGTGGCGGAGCTTTAAGACACATCCTGTGAGACAGGAAGTCCACCGCTCCGCACAGTGAACCATCGCCATTGATCACCGCTCGTTAAAACACAATCATGGGTGAATTAGCTGGTGAAAATGAGGTCAATGTGTGTGTGTGTGTGTGTATCTTCCCCCGTTTGTCTTTGTATTATAATAGTTATCATTTATTTTTGCCTTTGAGCTGTTAGCTTTCCCAGAACCAGCTAAAATAGTAAGTTCATCCATCTTAACCATTTCTGCCATTCCACTGTTTTAACAATTTTAGTCGAAAAAAAAGTGTGCAAGGTTTTATTTCCCAGCCAATTTTTTTTTATCTTAAAAAAAGACCTCACTTTGGAAAAAAAAAAAAAGGACAGAGTGTCATTAAATACATTTCTTGGTCCATTTTCTGGCTCCTTGAGTGAAATCAGTACATTAGTCCTGAAAACGAAGCCAAAGCCCATCAGGCGATCTGTCAAGGTTTTGTGTTTTTGTCCCCAACAATCCCCCCTCGTTCCCAGCCGTACATGATTCCGCCATTACTAATGAGGGACGTTCAGAACTGCGATTGTGCGTGTGTGTGTGTGTGTGTGTGTGTGTGTGTGTGTGTGTGTGTGTGTGTGTGTGTGTAACGTAATCTTGCATAACGCGCAGCCTCCCACAGGTCGCAGCCAAATGCAGCAGGTGCACAGAAGTGAAAAACAGAGAAGTTTCCCTCATCAGACGCCGACGGCTGAGCGACTCGGAATACACACAGGAAGCAATTAATGCAACATATTACTGCTTTGGTGACTTTTTCTGCTGCCATGCGATCATTTCAGGGATTTTCGGAGGTAAAACTGGACTGAATCTGCCCTCCAAAACCCAATTGGAGGTGAAGCTGAACAAATGTTGACTCAGCCTTGTGCAGTCTGAGAATGACGCTGGTGTCTGACCTTCGATCTTCACTGTGAGGCGGGACGGTCCCACTTGAAATGCATTTGCCTAATTTAACGGCTCGCATGATCTGGACGTCCACTGGGGGGGGAGGGAGTATCGACTTTTTCTCCTGCACGTCTCCCGAGACGCCCACGAAACATCGACGCAGCGGCGATCCTGCAGTGGAAAACTTTGGGATAAAGTCACTTCTCATAACTGGTGGAAAGTCAGCTGACGCTTAAGGAGCGAGAACGTTAACATATCATGACACAGCATGAAGAAAATAACCCGTGGAAACGACTAAAACTCAGATTTGATCACATTAAAATCCCAAACTCGCTTGTAAGAGGGCCCATTGTGACATTTAAAATGAATTTCCATGGGACTGCACTGCTTCCTCATTGTCAGTAAGCATCAACACGTGATGAAACATGACAAAGAACCTAAGAATCGGCCACCTGATTAGAAACAAATGAGTCTTCACCACTATATATTCGCTTTGCCGTTTCCATTATTGGACTCGTCCAATGTTTTTATTGCGACTTCTCGATCTGTTCCGGTTGTCCTGGTTCCACCATGTTTTTTCCATTTGTTCTGCATTGTGCTTTCTAGGAACCGAACAGGACAGGGCCCCCCGAGCGCTGATAGCCTAAGATGTATTACTATAATGGACCCATCAGTCCTGCGCTGAAAAGGTATCCCAGCGTGCACACGGCCAGTAAAGTCTTCCTCGGGGCCGTCTGTGTAAGCAATACGCTGAGGATGTACGCACGATAACCCAAGAAGCAGAACCTGGTGGGTGCCGGCGAGTTCAGGGGGTCGGCGTTGGGCCTAACAGGAGACAGATGGGCTCTGCCGTCGGTTTTATCAGTGGTTCTGTCAGCGAGGGATCCATCAAACCAGAGCGAGACGCTCGCGGTTCCCAGGAGCGCCGACCGGTTTGAAAGTGTAAGGCTAATAAACGACGATAAACAGGAGCCTCCTGCTTCGAGACGTGTCGTCATTTGTACAGCCAATTGTTCCCACGCAGCCAGAATCTCATAATAAACCATAGTGATCAATCCATGATAAACACTCAGTGTGCTTTTTTTGTCACTAATGTTCTCCATCTGGGTTTTCTTTTTCTCCCTTATAATACAGATTTTGGTCATTTTTTGAGATATTATTGCAATCGATAGCTCTTTTCTTTCCTTTTGTCCTACTTTAAATCCGTTACTCTGCATTTTCAGAGTGAGTGAAAGCATCATGCAGTCCAGCCACTCTTTTGTAAATAACAATAAATAACAGATATGACATATAGTTTGGAAGATGCTGATAAATTTACAATAACGCTGAAAATGTTTTACAATAAATAGAAGTGTGGAGGAAATCAAAATGTTTTTGAAAAATCCAGGGAGAAATTTTCTAAATTTAATGTAGAAATTGTGATTCAAGAGTATAAATATTACATGTAGGGGGTCTAATCACACTGATATTGTTTCAAATATTTTTATTTGGAAGCAAAAACAGGTCACAATTTATGCAAAACAAGGCTTCCATAAGATTTTCTATATAACATAATAACAGAACTACTGTAATTACAAGACAACCAAACACCTAACAAGAACAATATTGTAGTCAACAATAGACCAAACTTAAAAAAAGTAAAATAAAGAAATAAAGCGCAACAAGGGAAAACACTTAGGTAAACAATCCCGCACTGATATTAATGAAACATACTTGGGTTTTTACAAAAACTGATTTTTCCAACTCTAGTTGACAAAAAAAAAAAAATCTTCATTTACATGTTCCCGCATACACACCTGATTCAGAGCTACTATGAACATGCCAAACCTGTAGGGGGCAGTGTAACAAGAAGCCATGACGCGACGAGCCTCTCACCTGCAGCTCGGGCCCGGAGCCCCTCTGAGGTTTGTGCCCGACGTCGTCGGGACATTCCCTGGCAGCGGGGAGCTGGCTCATCGGCGAGGGGAAATTACACCCGGCGGTTTGTTGTGTTAATAGATCTCGCGGCCCCGTTTCTCGGGGTGCTCGCTGTGTGGTCCGCCGGTTCAGCTCCACTGACAGGTGTGGGCCGCGGCGTTATTTGTTAACTTTTCCAACGCCTCTTGCTCTCGCGTTTCATAAAGGAATGCGGCGGGGTCTGGCAGATCGTACAGGAGGCTTCAGACGCCTTTATTACCAATGACTTTCTTCTCGGGCACGAGACAAATCGGCCTTCAAACCAGAAGCGGCGCCATATATGACCTTCAAGGCACGAATGTTAATTAGGATGACATCATCCCGCTTCTGAAGCAATTATACGACAATTTTGCGGCTTTGTTGCTGTATTGATGGACACCAGGAGACAAAGAAGCAGACAAACACGCTGCAAAGAAATCTGAAAGCTCAAACACAGTGTAACATTTGATTACTATAATCATGCCAGGAAATCTTGTTAATGTAAATTTTGACTGAATCTACTGTTAAACCTGTTTTGCAGTGTCACATATTTAATAGACCTCACTTACAGGAAGTTATGCCTTGTTGTTGAGTTTGGATAAAACAAAAACAGGATTTTTAAGAAATCCTATCATTCAAAAAGCCATCATGTGGAATTTTGACATGAAATACAAAGGAAGTAATGACACATGAGCCTGAAGGCAACAGGAAGGCTGGAATCCACTGGTTCAAGTTGATTTTCTATGGGGTGTCAAACTGAAAACACTTTTTTTGTTGTTGAGCTTTGTAGATTTTAAAGAAGCCGTTTGTTCACGTTTTGACCCAGGAAGCAAAGCTTGTTAAAAAAAAAAAGTTAACAAGGTCACACCTCCAGCCACCTCAAAGACACGTTTTTTTCATTTCAAGTCAGGACACAAAGTGCAGTTTTAGGATTATATATATATAAAAAAAAAAAAAAAAAAAAATCCCAGCGAAGTGGCGAAAGTCCCGCCGGCTCTCTGTGGGTCTTGGCGTGGCATGAAGGTGTCTCTGTGAGCCTGGCTTGTTTTCCAGCTTGTCCTCGATGGCGGCGGTGACACGTTTGGAATAAATCTCTCTTTTCATAATGACATGTCAGGCATAGCTGAAGGGACCAAACCACTTCCCGTCACGATGGCCGGCCTCAATGCGCTCCTGTGTGACTCCGTTTGCAGTTTTCTGGACCTGGGCGGCCATTAAGATAATCATGGGCATTAGGGGTCCTGTGAGCTTTATTAAGGACTGATCCTCTGCGGGGGGGTGGGGTGGGGGGGGGCCCACCCCGGTGAATAGGACGATAAAAATAAAGTCGAGTATCACGGCTTGTGCAAGCTGCTGCGACAAACTGTTTCCTGGAGTGTCGCGGTTTAATACGACTGTGCGATTGTCTGACTCCCACGGAAGTACCAGGGGGAGCAATTAACAGTTTTATGGGAGGAACTGAATTTTCCAGTTTTCACAGGAGGGGGGGGGGACGAAACAGTTGAGACACAAATAGAGAGGAGGGGAGAGAGAGGGACACAGGAAGAGCCCTCTTATGAGTTAATGCTCCCTGTAAATAATGTGAATAAGCAGACTGTTTACAGGCTTCATAACAAACTTTTCCACAGCGGGGGTTTGTAAACTGCAGCATCATTAAGCGGCCAACATGGAGCGCATTGTTGTCTGTCAAGTAAGGAATATTTTCTTATAGGCCCCAAAAAAAGTGAAGAAAAAACATATATACAGCAGCCGCAACCCAGAATAGAAAGTGTTTAGAAGTGTTTACTTGAGCTGATGTTGATAATCCTTCCAGGAAGAAATGACTTCCAATTCCATCTACAGATACAGACTCTGGAGCAGGAAAAGCACCAGAAAGTCTTTTACCAAGTGTATCACAGAGAGCAGAAAGCCATTACAACTTTCCCTGTTCAAATACAGACCAATAAAGTAATGTACTCCAAAAATAATAAAAATAAAAAGTTTCCATGGAAGAAGAATAAATAAACTATATTCATGGTTTGTTGCTCCAGCGACACATTATCCTCAAACACTGAGTAGCATGCACAGTGAAATACTGCAAAATACAGTGAAATACAGTAAAACTACAACTGAAATGTCTAAAAACAACGACTATGCCAATATACAAGAAGAGGCCACACCTTTGACGCCACTGCGTTCAGCATTTCTTTCACTAAAGTGGGTAATCAAACAGTGACTGACAGTACAATCAGGCTCCTCGTCATCTTTAATGCCTCCTGTGATTACGAGCATCGCTTTAGTTTAAACATGAAGAGACTGCTGGGATGATTGCAGACTGGCAGACTGTACAAACACAAACCTTTAATCTGGTTATGTTCATTAATAAAAACAGGTCTCCCTCAACAATTACCTGAAGAGCGTTTATATAGAGTTTAATCTCATTAAAATCCCCAATGTGGGGTTAAAACATCAGATCTGCATGAACGTTTCATCACACGTTGAAAGAGACTCTTGTTTTTCTTTCCGTTCTCGGACAAAGACGAACGCTTGGATCTGTGTGTGTCATCAGCGGGAGACATCTGCTGAGCCGGAGAAAAGTGGCAGCAGAGTTCAGTGTTACAGCAGGAGAGGCTCTTTCCTCTTCTCCACCCGACTCAGGCCTTCCTGTGCGCTTGTGTTTTCATGATCCCGATCTTAAGCTGCGTTCATAAACATACCTCTCCAAAGTGTTTTCCCTCCCGGGCCTGAGAAAGGCTTTCATCTGTGTTTTATCTGCTTTCTTTTGTTTGGTTTCCAAACATTCTCTCTGTGCTTAACTGTGGGACAGATAGCGTCAATTTAAAGTAATTTCAGTGACAAATATTTCATGGAGGAAAAACAAATCGTAAATAAGCTTGAAGAGCGACTAGCAGGGGACCGAGTGCAGAGCCCTGCGGGACACCTTCCTGATCTCATTTCTGTTATTTTCCTCCAGAAGGAAATTACTTAAAATTTGGCACACACATTTAGTGTCACTCAGTCCATCAGTTTATTAGATTTTAATGGCCGAAGGTGAAGGGTCAAGGTCAGTGTGGCCTCACAAATTTCAACTTTCAATTCAAATATTTTAGTTTGGTGAGAAAAGGTCAATTGATGTGGACGGAGCTGTGACTGGATGAAAACCAATGCACCTTTTAACAATCACCCCTATATGAGACAGACATTAACAGCAAGAGCAGCTTATTATCTTATTATATCATCATGGTAGGTTTTTTTTGGAATTTATTTCAGGTGCTTCGACAAGTAAAAGCCTCTGCAGGCTTCGCAGATAAACACCTTGAGTTTCATAATACGCCGGCATATCAAAGATAGTAATTGATGGCAAATTTCCAAGTTGCATTCATTCAGTGTTTTGCACCTTAATGGCTCAAGTCCAGACAAACAAGTTTGTAGAGTCATAATCAGTGTTACTGATTTATGTAACAGCTGGGAGTTCAATAATAAAGCAAGGGCCATTTGGAAAGAGAATTTATGACTACAACTCGACTTCACTGGCAAAGGAAGAGATTTCTAATATTCCTACAAGTTCTTTATTGACAAAGTGTCAGTGTAGGACCTTCAGCGTTTTCTCAGCAGAGCTGCAGAGTAGTAAAAGTGTGAAATGGCAGTGAACTCGCAAAGAGGCTGAAGAGAGGAGGGTTATATGATGTCATTTCCTTGCACCAGTGAAAACATGTCACATTCAACCCACAGCTGCATAGAAAAAAAGACCTATTTACTGTAAAGCACCGCTTGAAGAAACGCACTCCAAAAGGTGACTCCCAACACTATTTTTCCGTCTCGGTAAGTCACCGCACACTGAGGATTTCCTTTGATGTGCGACCTTTGTGTCCCGGCTTGTCTAAATCTCTAGCGCGTCTGCCGCTACCACCGTGACCTCAAACTACAGCCACACTCGCGCTTCAATACTGGAGTTTATTTACGCTGCGCCGCCAAAGCAAACAGCGCGCGGAGCCTCGGGCCTCTCGGCGCTCCACGGCGTTCCCACCAGGCACCTGGGCCGCTGCTCGGTGTGAAGACGAGGTGCAGGGAGACGCTTTGGGGGAGAGCGGACCACCGCAGGCTGTGAACCCAGGCCAGGGCCAGATCCCAGGCTGCCAGATGAGGGATGGGGGGGGGGGGGGGTGGCCAGCTGCACTAGTTGACCCTACATGCATGTATATATATATACCTGTAATGACATGGACGTTCTTCTAAAGGCTGATTAATGTGTTTATGAAGGCGCACAAACTCAGTATGATACAAGAAAGACCCGGCACATGAGAAAATGCTTGTGGAGCATATATGTATATATATATGTGTGTGTGTATGTGTGTGCTGTAGCAGCTCCCCCTCGGACTCCTAGACAGTGTTATTGCAGCTGCAAACATCCCTCCTCCTCCTCCTCCTCCTCCTCCTCCAACTAACACTTCAGGTGCTTTCCATGCTCGGCTCTCCTCTTTCACTTCCTCCTCCTCCTCCTCTGCTAAATTAGCTTCCCCAGACCGTCCGCTGCCTCGTTTACCCACATTCTTCACATTCACGCCGGCCGGAGAATGACTGACAATCCCACTTGACTCGACAGGCCGCTGACTCCCTCATTAACCCTCCGCTCCCATTGGCTGCTGCGCTCACGGCGGTCGGATCGAGTGGGTTCACCTCCGTCCTGTGTCTTTAGCCCCACGGTAATTTGAGGGTGTGTTTTGTAGCTCTGACCCTGAGTGCATATGCCTGAGTGGGTGTGCATGCAAAGTCACATTTATCTCTAATGTATGTTTTCTGTGTATTGGCGCTGGCACGGAAAGCCGGCCTTACCCAGACAGGGCATTCCGAGCCGGTGTAATTTAGCCTGTAGCTTTGGCACATCTTTACAAATATGATATTTTGAGGAAAAAAAACAAAATAAACTTTACCACATTTGAACCCTTAATTACCCAGGAATGTTGACCTTTGGTCAAATGGTCAAACCTGAGCCTCAAGACTTAGTTTCCAACCATTTAGTAAAGAAAGTAGCTATTGGTCGTCCTAAAAGCCAATAGAAGTAGTGGAAGTAGAAGCCAGAATTAAAATCTGCATGTTTATAATTGGCAATATAAAAGAGAAGAGTGGAAACCCTTTTTACATTGTTTTGCCTCCATCTCGATCTGTGCTTTAGCAAGAATCTCGCAATATGGTCGATGGAAGCTCTATCCATGCATCTTTTGTACGGTGAATTGAATTTATATAGGAAGCAGATCTGAGAGGGCAAACGAAGAGACAAGCAATCGCACGCATGGACCGTGGAAAGAAAACAACAAGCAAATGCAAACTTGATGTGGCGGTATTTAGAAAATCAAAACTTTTGAAATTATTTCATACTTTAATACAAGAATATCAGTGAGGTCGACCTTCATATTTAACATCGTATCTCCAAACATCCAACAGTTCTAAGCTATAAAGCCAAAATAGTCGGCCTATACCAACTTAATATACACTTTTCTCACTTTTTGGCCACGAGTTGTCAATTGTCGACATCTATTTCTTTGAAAGGAGTCAAAAACATGGGAGATCAAACAAAAACTATCGCCATTAGAATAACTTAGAATAATAACCAAATATGCATTTCATTACATTGCATGTTATCGTTACTTATTTGAGGTATTTAAATTAAAACAACATTTCTTCAAGGTATTATTAAAGCGTGTACCTGATCCAATTCATGAAATATGAACCACAAATTGAATTGAATTGCAAAACTGGGTAACAATACGATCCACGGCCCAGCTGTCTGCACTCACTGCCACTCACGATCCACAGCAGCAGCTCCTGCGTCATCCAGCGCGCCGACAAAATGTTCTGCCGGGGAAAATGTTTGTTTAATATGTGAGAGCGCGACCTCGAAATTACAGGAAAACCACATTTTGGACTCATCTGACAACCTCTGCGTGAGTTTAAACCATGTTTGATCGACCTTTGCTTGCCTCTCATGTTGGATCTCTTCACAATAAAACGAATTAACCGACAGACAAAGCATCATTTGGATCGAGTCCATGAGTTTTGAAGATTTGAGTTGTGTTGTTGGGTCCTAAAGCATGAGAAAAAAAGATTTAAGGGAAGAATATTTATGCTGAGAAGTGACGAGAGAGATGGAGTCAGTCATCTGAGGTTACTTTATATTTCCAGTAACACACTGAATCATTTGGGATTCATCCACTGGATGCCCCAGAGAGAGAGCTCTACCCCGTGACGTCCAAAGGTCGCACTTTTCCTCAAGTCCGTCTCTCGTCTCGAAAATCCTCAAACCGCACGGCACTGATTGACGAAACCAAAAGAATCTGAAGGCTGCCATTTTCAGAACGCGTCCAAACTGGGACGAAGCATGGCGCGCACTCGCAGAATTTACATTTTTTCTGTTGATCTAGACACGTTCACCATATAAGTACTAAAACACAATCCTGACCGATTTCAATAAAAATTGAAAACCCGACCAGGTGGATCTCATAAAGCAAAACATGGTCCTGAAACGAATTTGTTTAACAAGATCAGTATTGGAACCAAGTCCAACTATCTCACCCCATTATCTTTTTTTCTTTTTTTAAAAAAAAATGTGGCTTAAGGAAAATCAGTTCTCAGCAACAAACGTGGGATGAAGCGACTTTCCATTCATTGGGCTGCAGGTAGGAGCCAGATTCCCAGGCAGAGTGTCCAGGCTTGGATGGAGCGATGGAAGCCCGTGACCCTTGAGACCTAGAGGAAGGCTCACCCCTCTTGGGTCGGGAGTACCTGAGTGCAGCTCATCGTGGGAGGGGTGGGGGGCTATGGAGAGCTGGATTTTCCAAACGTGAAGGAAAAGTACACGATGAGCTTGCAGTGGCCATATTCACTGGCTCATATACCACAAGTTTGAGTCTCTTGTAGGACTTTACAGAAGCACAGTGATTCACATACAATTTGCAGTAAGAAGGAAATGAACAAATAACCTGTCAAAGTAATAAATGACGGCTTGCCAGTGGTTTGAACCGTGCACAGAGGAGCACGATGAAAGAAAACGTGATACGAAGAGTGTGAAGATACAGCGGGTGACGATTCAAAATCTGACTCCACGGGAAATAAAGCGGACTGGAACACGTTCGGTGCACTGACGCACCATGCAGCCAAGTTGTCGCTCAGTTCACGCGTGACGGAATGTTTGAGACTCAGGAGTTGAACGCGCCAACACGGATGATTTCTAAGATTTCGGCGGCTTCATGCGGCTCCGTCAATCAGCCCGGATAATTAAAGTGTCAGGAAGACACACACCGCTCTCCCGAGGCCTCCGTTGTGTCGGGGTGAAGTGCGCCGCCGGCTCTAGGGTGTGTCGAGGCAACAGCTGAACCCCAGAGTGTCTGAGCTGTTTGTCGGTGCTTTGGGTTGATTGATTTGACGGGCAGAGCAAACAAAAAGACACGTTCACACACACAGAGTCGACGGAAAAGATGATCTGCGGACGGCTTTTGCCCCCAGGAGCAACTCGCTTCGACACAAACTGAACTGACCTCCGACTTCTCTGGAAGTTTGACCTCTGAGGTCACGCCGACTGTTGGAACTCACTGGGTTCAGCTAGCAAACGTGCGCGGCCTTGCGTGCGAGGTTTCACAGCCCACTTACTGCAGGATAAACACACACCGACATAGGCTGGAAAACGTGCAGTGTGTGTTTGTGTGTGTTTGTGTGTGTGTGTCCTAATGAGCGTGTTCGGAGCATTAGTGGGCTCAGAGAGCCGGTTTACTCAACAAATCCTCGGTTATGGATTTATGACGGCGGGTATATAAAGACTGTGAATTACTGTGTACATGCTGGCAATTATGGACGTACAAAAGGAGACTTTTTGTGGCTGACGGTGTATCGTATACAGAGGAGTAACCATAGGAGCCATTTCCACTGTGTGTTTAAAGTATGTTGGATCTTGAAGCAGCCGGTCAATGGTTCGCATTTCTGGTTTCTCCAATGCAAGGTTGCATGTTCAGAATATTTTCCTGGACTATAAATCGCACCTGACCATTAGAGACATTTATCAAACCATGAGTCATGTAGATGAAATTGTACAATAAATCCCATTTATTTGACTGATTATAGCCTGAATAGACAGATTAAAGCCTCATTGTCAAACACTTAAACCTTCAGTTTGCAAAACATTCTTATTGACAATTTACAGTTTAATTTACAAAAGTTTGTCGCATTCCACTAATTGTCTGTTCTTGTATGAGTCATATAACTTATAGTTTAAATTTTGTTGTGCAACAGGTTCCATCGCCATGTCGTGACATTGAGATGGTATCGACTGGTTCATTTTGATATAGAACGTTGCTGAAGTCAGCTTCGACCTGAGAGGCGCATCGTTCATCCATTCATCCAGCTTCTACACCCACTTTCTCCTCAAGTCAACATTCTGTTGCTTCAGTTGAGGCCCGCTGAGATTAAAAACCAGAGACGTTTGGTTGAATCCAGATGGCAAAGTGATCTTTTGTACTCGGGGAGGCAATTCTTGGTGCTTTTTGCACTTCTGGAAACAATCCGAGGTTGTCATGCCATCGCTTCAGTCCGATGGAGCAAATGGAGCTCGTCCAAACCGCCCTACGTTGACGAGTAATGGATGTTTCTGCCGTCCATTGAAAAGCTGAACTAATCCGCCCAGAACCTTTTGTCGTTCGGCTTCACGGACGCTCTTCCTAAACACGACCGGATCCTTCTGCTTCAGTCTGGAGCTGATCCGGTGGCTCCACGGCCCGTTTCATCGACGAAGGCCAACTGTGGCTGAGGAGCGTTGAGTAAATAAAGACACATGTCCTCACCGGCTCCTTTACAGCCCCGAGGCTCTTCGCAATTCAATAACAGCTGCTGATACGCAGCGATTACGACGAGGCGCTCAATTTGAGCTCGTCCAAAGCTGACAGAGGTCAGCTGTGACGCAGGAGGAAGCAGCGCAGACAAGAAATAGAACGTCTCTGGCATGCTTTTTGGTAAACTGGAAGATTTACGACCTTTAAACGTTTGAATTCTTTTGTTTTCTTTTGGAATGATGGGCGACTTCTACAAGGACGGTGCCATTACTGAGGAGAACACAATGTTTTCTGAAACGTCAACATTTATGAAAGCGAGCGCTGTCATTACCGGAGAGAACAAATCAAACGTTCAAAACAATTCATTGCATTCCGTCGACAAGAGGATCCAAATTTCCAAGAGGATCCGATGAGACGGGACATTCCAGCCAGGGGATTTTCTCAGAGGAAGACGATTCAAGCCAGTCATAGTTCTGCCCACATGTATTTGCCCCAGTGTCCAGTCAGTGACCACAACACAACGCCGTGGAGCCACACAGAAACAAAAGCAGCGTCACGCTCCAGGTGATTTATCCCAACAACAACTGACTCAAACCGCCTCGAGGAGCCACTTCATCTCCAAGCTGCACCTTGTGGAAAGTTCTGGAAACGAATGCTTGCCAGATGGGTCGGGGGGGGGGATCTTCCAGGGGATGCATGTGATACTGCGCGGCCTAATGTGGAATGCATCTGAGCGTGCCGTCAAATCCACATTACGGCCGCTGCGTATGATGTATGCGTGTCTTAAACGCTTTTATGGACGCATGTTGGATAGTTTAGTTTTTTCCGCTGCTTCCTATCATGCATCAGCCCCCCCCACCACCCCCACCACCCCCCCCCCCCCCCCAATCCACGTCCACGTCCTGGCTGGATTGCAGATCCCCGGTGGGGCTATAGATCAAAATAAAACTGAAACCCAGACAAACACATATGCAGAGCATTGTCCTACTAACCCACTCCCAGGCCTCGGTGTGTGTGTGTGTGTGTGTGTGTGTGTGTGTGTGTGTGTGTGTGTGTAGTCTGGGGAATGTGACTGCAAAGCAGATCCAGGTTCCACAGTGAAAGACGGAGGCCAGACCGGCTCTGCAGGACCCCCGCACCAGAAACACCCTTATAGAAATCTTTCATCACTTATTTCTCCTTGGCTGCGATAATAAATTAATAAAAGGTCACGTCACTGTGGGTCCAGGCTGGGAAAAAACAAAACAAAAACACGCGCTTCAATCAAATCAAGCCACTCTCTGTACTGTATGCTGGAGTTCTTATGAAGAAGAAAAACAAGAGCCATCTTGGTGTGTGTCCTGACCTGCAGCAGACATGTGTTTCTCATCAGCGGAGATCTATATGCACGTGAAGCCGTTCCTCCTTTGTCTTGGCACCCCCCTGAAACACCACGTGTTTGTCAGATGGACCGGCTTCAGTGGTAAATATTAGACGTGGCATATTTGCCTGCTGGCCCGTGGAACAAAACAAATACCGTTTAGTTGACAAAGTGCAGACCTGAGGGTTAAAGCGAGCGGGTGTTTGTCTCTTTGGCCTGCTTTTCATTTAGCTCACACACACACACACACACACACACACACACACACACACACACACACACACACACACACACACACACACACACACACACACACACACACACACACACACACACACACACACACACACACACACACACACACACACACACACACACACACACACACAGTCACACAGTGACAAACGCACACAAACACAAGTCAGACTCTGGCTCACATATGGTTTTGTGATCATGGTCTCCAGGTAGCATGTGTTCCACCGGCCTGTCAAGCTCAACAAAGGGAATCCACAGGCTGCCCATCATCTTCTCCAAGTTATGCTCATTTACACTATGATTTAAAAAAAAAAAAAAGGGACCGAAATGAAAATATTTTCCGATGTCACTTGTTTGTTTCCATCTGTCAAGTTAGTGATGATAATGACGGGCAGCTGTTGGCATTAGTGTCACTTTGCAAGGGGGGGGGTTAGTAACTTAGAATTGAGGTTGAATATACAAAACGAGATGCAATCAAATGTAACAACGAAATGGATTCTTGATTTGCTGGTAAGACGACACCCTTGATCTGCATCTAAATCAGAGGCAAACCGTCATGTCGCCTAATTGGCAAATCAGAAACTATGCAGCGAGTGCCTCCGCCCTCACAAACTGGTGATCTGTTACAAACAGCGAGACTCTGTCATTTCCACTCCTCGGTTTGCTTCATCTCTCTGGCATCCTTTGGAATACAATGATCACAGGCAAAGCATTGGGTGGGTAAATATGACCTGCCTGTTATGCATGAGCTCAAAGTGGATTTTAATTAGTTTACTTTCACAGGCATGCGAGCTGTCGATGTTCCACATCTCTTGGTTCTGGGAGGAAATTACTGCCACTGCCTCCCCGAGTGGACGGAGCCGGGAACACAATGGAGTGATGTATGGAGGATAAAACAAACTCCCTGCTCTATAAATCACACTTTGTTTTGGTTGGCCATGTCACATATCAAAATATACAGGAACATACCATGTGGGACCACTGGGTGTCACTGTACGACAACAGAAAGCTGCTATAGTACCACAGAGGAACCAGCGATGTGAACTAAACGGCACCAGAAAGAAAAAGCAATATTTCAACTAAAAATGATAAACAGTGGAAGTTTATGTTGTTGTGCGAGAAAACAAATGTTGCTGCTGTTCTTGAGGTTAGTTTGTAGTTTTTCTCGTTCACTGTACACTCAATGGACCTGCGCTTCTATCTTATCTTGTTTGACAAAATAGTTTTAACAGATTATTTTTAACGTTGCCTCCACTTCTTCTTTTGAAATCAATGACATTTATTTTGGTCCAGAAAATACAGTACTGAAGCTCACAATAGAGATGACCGTATACACTGTAACAACGCTAGATTTGATGAAAATGATCACTTATTGTTACTTTTTCAAACATACGACAACTTAAGGAGGTATTTATTTATTTGTTTTGTTTTATTTTGTTTTATTAAAGCTGTGGTTATTTGGTATCTGATATCAGAACACATCAGGACAGACCGAACTTGAGAGTGGAAAACATTTGCTCTCTCATTTCTTGCCAGCATGAGTCAAACTGAGCAACCCGGCCTCATCGTTCAACAACAGATAGTCACAAAAACAAACTTCACCACAGCTTAAGAGGAAGGTGACGACCTGAAAAGGGAGGAAGGAGGAAAAAAAAGAAATGAATATGAAATTCCTGTTTTACTTGTTTCCAATTGGTTTTACAACCACTTATTAATGGTCACTGCTCGGAATGTTCCAAAGCCAATAATCTGGAGTGTAATCTGAACAGAACACACACACAAACACACACCCTTTCAATTTATGTGTTTGTGTTTGAAGACAAACTACCAACACCTCGACCCTGAAGCAGACGTATTTTACCCTCTGACTTATTTGGCATAAATAGCCAGAAAAACACACATTAAATTATGTATGTACACATATAAACACCTGGCGATCACTCACACACACACACACACACACACACACACACACACACACACACACACACACACACACACACACACACACACACACACACACACACACACACACACACACACACACACACACACACACACACACACACACACACACACACACACACACACACACACACACACACACACACACACCCATTGGAGGTTTGAAGTCATACTTTCCTCTTAGCATACTTTCCATCTTTCTTTTTTTCTTTTTTTTTTTTAAGTGACACAAACCAGCTTGAAGGTGTGTGTGTTTTTCAAAAACAAGCCATTAGTCTCTCTTATGCCACTACCCCCCCCCCCCCCCCCCCCCTCACTCCCGACAAAACATCAACTCCAGAAGTAATCCATTTCGCCAGAGTAATGCTAAATAATCCCGAGGATTTTAACTGCCGCACTGAACCAGCAGGAACTTTATTTTTAATGATTTAAGACCTCTTGCCATCCTGCTCTCGTCCTGTCAGTTGTTATTGTTTGGGAAAGCTTCCCATCGCAAACACTCTCTGAGTCAACCTGGAATAGTAAACAAGGTAATTAAGAGGAAAACAGCCTTTGGCCCGACTTTGACCTGCAGGCAGTCAGACGACGACGGTCTGTTGGTATTTCGGCTTGTTTTGATAAACTGATGAGCTGCGTGGAGCCAAATATAGTCGCTGGATGACGTGTGTGTGTGTGTGTGTGGACTTGAGTTTTAGTGGCTGAATTTGTTTATGCTTAATCAGATTGATCATAGTCTGATTATTTGTGTGTGTCATCAGATTTGTGCGTGCATGAAAACATTGTGAGTCGTCGGACTTGTGTGTAAATAGTGATACGTCAGTGTGCACATCATCTCATTTGTATGCATCAATGACGAATGTGAATAATACAATTTGTGTACGTATGTATGTGCAGTGATATCTCGAATAAGATCTTAGTGTACACACAAAAGTATACATACCAGTTGCGCAAAATGTGTAAATATTTAGATTTTTGTGTGTCCAAGATAAGATTTGTGTAAGTATACAGATGTGTGTCTGGTATGAGATTTCCTGAAACCTTTGTGCCAGAGTTAAATGCATTTAATGGGATTTCTGTGTCTGGATTTGCACAAACACAGATATGTAGGTAAAATTAAAGACCTGACGATGTTATATGAATTATGTGTGCGAACGGAGATTTGTGCTGACAGGGATCTTTAAACTTCCTCATCTCCGGTGTTTTTTGTTCCATACAAACGATGTATCTGTGGTTTTAAAAAATAACATGAAAGGAACCTGTTAGAGTGAGCCTGCGGGTCTAGACTGGGGGCACAAAACCCCCCGATGGACACACAAATTACAGTGCACACACACCTCATCAGATGCTAAAGTATAATTACACACACAGATTGAGTGACACGCACACAAATCACTGTGCAACTATATATATATATTCTTTGTTCCGACCTGCAAACTCCTTCAACTGAAACAATAAAGGTCACACCACAAAGTCCAGGCAATCTCTGCCGCCAACATTTCCCCATGCAGTCAAATCACAACAGAAGAATCCGGACGCGGTTCATGTGTGCACCTGATTAACGGCTCACCACAGAAACGGACACTTCTGACCACATCAGCCACTCGGACTCAGGTTTTTTTTTTTTTTTTTTTAGCTTTGGCAGCAGAATTTCTTGAACGTGAGCGCGAGGATCGGGAGCAACACGGCGGATTGGAGCGAGCCGATTGGCCGGTCGTCTGCAGTAATCACAACCTCCTGGATCAGAAGCCCGAACACACAGACGGACGGCATAACCCAAAGAGAAAATGTGGTTTATTCCTCTTTCATATTCCTCACACATGCTTGGACCATAATGTGCTTTAACCACAGGACCCCCCCCCCCCCCCCCCCCTCCCCTCCCCGGCCTCGGCCACTCTTGGTAAAATACGACCCAGAGCCAGGAGGGGGGAGGGAGAAAACCCTCAAACCCTCAAGTGGCCTGTCCTTCAAACTTTTGTGACATTGCATCAAATTTTTACAATGCGCTGGTGTTTTTTTGGGGGGGGAACGACCAGAAGTGACTCTGCTTTCCGAGAGCGGGCAGAAAAAGCCCCCACCCCCCTTCCGTCTCCCCGCAGACCAGACGTGAAGTCAGAAACAATCCATCTCTCTGCAGCCGGGACTCTCCCAGAGGGGAGGCGACACAAGCAGCGGCGAACCTCCCGACCTCCAGCTCAGGTAGAAGCTGTCATCAGTGGCGCTGCCGTCTTCAGGCCTGTCACAGTTCAGAGCGGCTTCATCAAACTCTGGCCTCAGTGGCAGCTCCGCCACATCAGCGTGTCTGCAGGACGGAGGGAGGCCACGCTCCAACGAGCTCCAGGTTCGTCTGGAGTGGTTCGGCCCGGTAAAGTAGTTCCACAATAACCTTCAAATTCAGTCTTTAAGCTTTTTCTTTGTTGCGGCGCCGAGTAGACGTGGTGAAAACGTCCATATTTTCACACAAACTAAACAATTAATACGGAAAATTACCACAATCTCAACAGAGTAAATTTTAACGACATAAAATGTCCAAAATGCATTCTGGGTGTTTTTACAAACTTCGGCTCGATTGCTGGTTTCATGGCAGAATCACCGATACCTCAGATCGGGTCTCCATGATTTAACTTGTCCTCCTGTTTTATTAAGTTGCTTTGTGGTTTGGCGGCAGAATTTGATCCTCTTGCAGGCTGGTTTTGGCCCACTGGCGTTATGTTTCACACTTTCTGTTTGAAGCCATTATTTCTCCCCTATTTCCTTCTTTATCACTAAATCCAGTCTAGTGCAAAATCATTATAAATATAAAAAGGCTTGAAAAAAGTCACAATAACTAAAATTGGAGAAATAACTAAAACCACAAGAAATATGAAAAACTCCTAAAACAGCTTAAAAAAAAAACCAGTAAAATTATTTAAGACGGCTAAAATATCAAAATTGTCTAAAAACAGCTGAAAAACAAGGTGAAGCTACTAATTTGGAAGCTAAATCAAATCAATCTAATGTTTTATCATTTGAACTCCATAAATGCATTGAAAGATGCAAGTTTTGAAAAATGCAAGTTTTGAAAGATGCAAGTTTGTGTACATAAATTAGAACTCTAAATGAAACTTAAAGCAATGTCAGCCTCATTTTTCAAGGTCAAACATGTTTTGTGGCTCCAGTTATTTTTAATTTAGTGGAAAGTGACAAAAACATCTAAAGTCTGATCAAGGTAGAGACAGATGTTGGTCCGAACTGATAAAAGTCATGGAGGCCTGGAGCAGACAACTCAGGGTTGCTGGGTGAATTCCCTTCCCCCTGAGCGGGAGCTGCTCCCGCCAGGCCTCAACGGCTCCGCTGACAGACTGACGTGCCAGACGGCCTCTCAGCACGCAGCTGGAAACACAGAACGACTCCCTTTCACTCTCAGCCGCAGGGCAGGAGAACACAGCTCCACCGCTCGCACTGTGAAGAAGAGGCTGATGAAGAGGAGGTGTAACATAAGAGGAGGAGGTGAAGGGTGACGCAGAGGAAGAATGTGTCGGTTCGGAGACCTGAGAGGTGAACGGAGGACTCGGGAAGAGAAGAAAGATGAGCCAGGCATTGACGGATAAAACGGACGCTTGATGAAATAAAATAGGTGAGAGTTTAAACTTTAGTGCACCGCCCACTGCAGGAGGCGCCGTTACACCACATTCTTACGTCTCATTTTTAGTGGTTCCTCTCCACGTGAACTTACCTGGGACTTGGAGAACATATCGAGTTTACAGTGTTAAACCGAGCTGCAGTTTGCAACAAAGGTCAGTCGTTTCTGGCGGATTCTCATAGCGAGTAGCGAGCGGTTGTTTATTGGCTAAATGTAAATAGTTCTGAGTCCAATTACAGGCCGTTTCAACAAGTCTTGAATGCGTTCAAGGATCTATAAATGAATCCATTGTTATTGAGTGTCTTCAGTTGAGTCACACCTCGTGTGCTTCAACTTGATAACAACCGAGCTGTGGCACCTTGGCTGAAGCAGACGACCCCGGGCAGGTCCGGCGTGAAGCACAAACCTCTGAGAGCATTCCGCTTTAGTGTCTTCATCAAGTCACGACAGGCCCCGGGGTTTCAGGCGTTACAGACAGAGCTCGAGGAATTCAGGCCGCCGCCGTGTTTCGATTGTCACGCAGAGAGAAAGAGGGGGGGGGGGGATGATTTGTTTTGACGTTTATTATGAGCCTTCGGGGGTGGGAAAGAGGCGACTCCTGGGCTGTATTTCTGTCAGTGTGCTGGAAAACGCCCGCCCGTTTCCTAGTCGAAGGTCAGGGAGGTCAAGTGCTTGAGCCTTGCGGTTGGCTGTGAGGACTCGGGGGGTGGGGGGGGGGGGGGGGGGGGATTCTCGCCACTTTTGGCATTAGTTACGTCTACACAGTCAAATATCGTATCTAATATTGGCTGGTATGTATGCATGTATTTTACAAACATTCTGCAAACACAACTCACCCGAATTGGATGAAATCTTCAGGGATGATTTGTCATCATCCATGGATCAGTCGATTCGATTTTGGGACGTTAACGGATAACCGTTTCCAAATAAATCTAAAAGAAACTGTGTGAGAGAGGCACTTCATTGAGATCGAGGGAGATCAGTATCTGTTGCCATGGAGACGCTCCCTGCTTGAGCCAACGGCTATCATGCTCACAATGCGGCGTTGGCGAAGGTCTGCACTCTGCCGCGTGACGTTCCAGTTACCACAGAGTCAATCTACTGGCGGCTTTCTGCCCTGATGTCGCTACCAGTTTCCTTCATTCAGTCACGAATGTCTTGAAGATTCAGTCGGACTTGTTGAAGTTTTCAGAATCATGATCACACAGACGGATCTCACAGCGGTGTTCCTGCTAAGTCTGTGAACTTTGCTCAGTCAGCAGTCGGAGTCGGAATAGCCCATGTTCATTATCGTCACCTAATGGGACGGAAAACACGATGAGCGGGAGGGGGAGTGTTTATTCTTCAAACTGCGGTGGGGTTCTCTCATCGAGAAATGCTGAAAAAAGTGTCTTAGAGATCTTCAGAAAGAGGTTGTGAAATGAGAAGACTGGAGCTTGTTTGTTCTTCAACACTCGTCTTCCTGGACCATCACGCCGCTCTGCCGGTACGACTTGGCACATCTGCCCTCCGGGGGCAACAAGGAGGGAGGGGACGGGGGGCCGCCGTAACTCTGCACCTGCAGCCGCCGAGAGGCTGAGCAGTCCATCGCAATGCGGGGAATTTTACCTCAGAACACTTTCCCTTCACCTCCCACATTTCAAACTGAAACCCCGATCCTGCTCTTCAACTCCGCCGCCCTCTCCCACGGCTGCCGTAAAAAAAAAAAAAAAAAACCCAAAGCGCTTCAGAGCGGCCCTGCTACCCACAGTCCCTTGCGGCTCTGACATCATGTTTTCACAGCTGCAGGCGGCGGCGGCGTTGCCAGCGTGGCCCACTCCTCACACTGCCGCTCTCTTCCGCCAGCGGCTGGCGAGTGTTGAAGGGATGTTTATGTCTGACGGCCTCGTCTCGTATACATGAAGGTGTGTCGGTTGGCCGCGCATGAAGCGACACGTGTGAGGTTGTTTTACACGGCCTTCTAAATAAGATGCTCCCTCCATAAAACACCCGCGTGGACTCAAAACCTTCTCCACATTTCATCCACTTCCTGTTTCAAAATGATTTCGACCATCGCATGTTCACTTGTTCCATCGTGGGCACAGACTGTCACTTATTTAAACTTTTAAGTTACGGCGCCAAACAAGCCACAGAAACGCCCACAAGAGGGGTTCAAGTCGAGGTACGACCAGAACTATTAAAAAAAAAAAAAAAAAATATATATATATATATATATATATATATTTATGAGGCCACTTCCACATTTCTACCTGTCTGGTGCACGTGGCAGTTTGACTGCGTTCAGACGTTCATCCAAACTTGTAAGTCTGATTGAAGCTCCTTGAGGCTAAAAGCACATGACGGCAAGTACCAGGAACTTTCACAGCACCTGTCTTCTTTTCATGTTTTTATCTTTTCCTTCCACAGAATTTTCAGGGTGGGTTCGGAGGAGGGGACAGTCAGTAGCGAGCTGCAGGCAAACACAAAGTTTCATCTGATATGTTGTTGTTTATCTGCAGCTCTGCTGTTTTGGATGTCGCTACACGGGCTCATCGCCTTTCCAGGAATAACTCAACTATGCAATAATGAAGCATCAACCTCCTCCACGCTGAGGATCTAACTGACCACGGCTGCTTTTATGGCATTGTTGCATGACTTTGGTCTACTTAGTGCAGCCCTGTTTATTATTTGACCAACGCCATTAGCCTGTCAGCAATTTACTGACATGGTTTCAGGCTGTGGTGGAAATAAGGCTACATTGGCCACAGGAACCTTTCAGTGTTTGGACAAGTTTGGACAGAAATCCATTGAGAAGTCGGTTGTGTTTTCCAGCTACAAATAGTGAAATGTGCACGATGTTGTTTTGCCCTTTTTTTTTTATGTTTGGTGTTTCGTGTGGTTAACCAGCGGTTACTGGGGTTCATCAAACCTGGCAAGCTTGTTTACTATGATTGAAAAAAAAAACACTCATCTGGAAACAACTGTGGTGACGTTGCTTTAAACGTGTCATCAAGCCTTCTGTCATCTGATTGGAAGAGATGCAACTTAATCTTGCTTGGAGGTTTACAGCACATTTCCATCTTTGTTCATTCAAGACTGAGTAAATTTCCTTTTCTGTCTGCTTTTCTTTAGTACCAACAACTTTGTGAATAAACAGATCAAAGCAGTAGGTTGATGGACCCTGAAGAGAATCGGTTCTCATCTAAATCAAGGTAAAAACGAGAACCACTGCCAGAGACCAGTGTTTCCCCAAATGTTGTCCTCTGGAGCTTCCTCAAATTGTCTCAATAATCGCGTATGAATCGCTTCTCAGAGTTTTGATTTGCCAAAACATTACAGTAACCAAAGCCTGGCTGAAAAACAAAAGCTTCGTCCAGTTTTCAACTTGCAGAATTCTATTTTTGACGTCAAATAGAGCGACGTCCCATCAGGACGCCCCCTGAGGATGAGAACAGCTCCTCCTCTTCCTCCTCTTCTCCATCGCCGCAGTGTACAGTCAGGGTGTGTCATCTCGCCCTGACATGGCGGGGATTCCCATGATGTCACCGGCCCCCCGGGGCAGGAAGAAGTCAAAGACACTGTCGTCACCCCTTCGCCAACAGATAAATGGACGACCAGAAGCGTCCGTCACATTTGAGCCTCGTCATTTGAGGAACGGCTGCCAGTTTGGACGCTGACATCACTGAAGCGTGGCTGGTTGTGGCGCCGCGAGGCGACGTCAGCGTGGCGGACCGCGAGGCACGGGCATTATCCTTGAGGCCCAAGCGGCGGGATCGACTTCTCAATGGACAATGATGAGCTTTCATGACTCGGCGGCCCGTCGACGGGAAGAGAGACAAGAGTGCCGTTGATGGTTTCACGTGGGGCATCGTGAGTGACGGCTGAGGTCAAAGACGACGCAGCCGAGGGAAGCCTGCACATGAATCGTACCCCAACTTCCTTTGTGCTCCCTCACGCCTCCACCTCAACAGTGTCGGCATGTTAAGAGCTCCCCCTTCAGGCCGAATGCCTCCGAGACATGTGGCAAGCAGCTGTGGGAGCTATTTCTGAACAATGCTGTCCGGCAGCAGCTCAGCTTTGTGCCGGCGCCACCTGTTAATCGTAGCCATTGTTAGATACCCCAAGAGCTGAATGCAACAGAAATGCAAAAAAGATCAGGGAAACAAGAGCAAAACATCAGGAATTTGTGCAGCAGGGCTTCAAAGTTTAGACCCGACTGGTAATTGCAGAAAGTCTGCAGAGTGTAAGGCTGTGAGTGGAGGAAGATTGAACTTCTCACTCCCTTCTGCTCGCACGACTCCCAGAAAACATTAAGAGTCCCATACATGCAAATAGAAACATGCAAGCCTTTTGTGTTGCTCTTCCTGCAGACCTGTGTTCCCCTCTATATTGGTGACTTCAGCTCATTTCAGAATTTCCTCTTATGGAGCTCCACTGATCCTCTTCAAAATAAGTGTTTTCTAACCAGCGTGGCAAATAATGTGTTTATCTTCGTGCACTTGAAGTCGAACTGTGAGAAACGGAGCTGGGAAAGAGCCAACGTGTCCTCATCCGTCTAACCGAGCAGGTCAGACCGGGACGCAAACACACACCTTCGAGCGCTGTGGAAACAAATCACGCATATTTTCAACGTTCAAAGTTGCCTTGACGATGAGATAAAGACGCAAGTCAGCATTTAGAAACGGTCATGTACAAAAATGCCGAGTCCACAGTCAAGTTCGGAGCAAAAGCAGACATCTCAGAAGATACGAGCGGCGGGAGAGGCGCAGATAAGAGAAGAGAGGAGTTCACACAGGAAACTTCTCCAAAGCTTCGGGATGGAAGGAAGGAAGGAAGGAAGGAAGGAAGGAAGGAAGGAAGGAAGGAAGGAAGGAAGGTGGCAGAGTTTAACCAGGGAGCAGCTTTAATGTGAGCGGAACATAATCTGCAAAATTGCCGACTGAAAGAAGAAGAAATCAAATGATTAACACAAATTGCTTTGGTATCTGTGAGTTTTCTTTAAATGATTTCTATTTTCACCAGAAGTTCAGTGAAATAGTAACAGCTGTGGCTAAGACTGAACCTAACAGACTTCTAAAGACTTTTAACAAAGGAAACCATCCTCTTGTGCTTTGATAATAACTATTTGGGGCTTTTGAATCAGTGCTCCATCAAAATCTGATCCACACATCAATCAAATAAGTTTTACTGTACATTTAATTGCTTTTTTTTTTTATCATGATTTAGTGAATTCTTGATGTTTTTCACATTATAAAACATTGATAACTGATGTTAGGGTTTTTAAATAAAAGGCATGAGCTATTTAAATTAAACTTTTGACTTCTTTTTTCATATCACAACTAATAAACTCTAAATAAATAACCTGAAGCCAAGGGGACGCCCACACCTACACACAGACACTGCTGCCTCACAAGGAACACCTGGAGTTAATTGGAGTTTACATGTGGATTTATAATCTCACCAAACCAACAGCGCCACCTGCTGTTTTATACACCAGACTCCAAATCAGAGCTTCCCCCTGCATGTCTTTGCCGGAGCTGCCCCCTTCAGGCCGGCAGCAGAACTGCAGCTCCCTGCAGCCCAGGCTTGTTGTAGACCAGGGCAAACACCAGGAGGCATAAAGGAGCTCGCGGCCGAAAAGTAGGGCAGCCAAAGGTGCAAACTGTGCTTGCTGTACTTGCTTTAGTTTGCCTCCACCACTTTGTGTGAGTGTTTTTCTAGTCTGATTCTCTGCCACCCGTGTCAACATTTAGCTCAGTTTCAGGGGATGGACGCTTGCAAGCTTGATTTGAGCGCTGACTTTATGTGCATGTGCAGATTTCTAGACCGAGAGGGATTCTCTGCCTCCATATCCTGAGGAATGCATCCCACACTTAATGCTGACGCACAGGTTGAGGAGAGAAAACTGTTCAAAAGCCCCCACGCATTTGTTCAGTTTGACCCCACAGGCGTTTTGGGTTTGCGGATCTCGGACGTTCTCCACACACACACGACTGCACTCCCAGCTTCACGCTCTAATCTGAATGAGATAAAGTTTTAATGCCACGTCCAGGAAGGTTGTGGCATCTTCTGGCCCGTGCAGGCACCAAAACACACACACATGCATGGAGAGCGATGACAGGTGGATGTTTGGGCCCGAGCTGGACGTTTGGGTGGGTGAGGCTGTAATGACTAAAGCAGGACAGATCGGAAAACCACACCCAGCGGGGACAGGAGAGTTTGGCCAGAGGCAGCTCACAGCCACAAATGGGAGAAACAGGTGTGTGCGTGTGTGTGTGTGTGTGCAAGGTAGAGAAGAAATGAGCGAGAAAGTGCTAAAAAAGAAGGAAACGAAGCTAATTAAAGGGCAAACGGAAGCCACGGTCTTATGTTTTTACTCTCAAGATAACGTACACGTCTCTGCAGGGCACATAGGTGCAGAGCTGAATGCACACACACATGCATGCGCAGTATCAAAGCCTCCATTGTTTCCCTGCTTATCGGGCCCGTCGCTGCTGTTTCTCCCTTCCTGCACTCTCTTACCTGCCCTTATCTGCCCGGCCTTTCATCTCGGGAGAGGCCTCGCTGCACCGGGAAAGAAGGAGCAGCAACAAGGGGCCATGAGAAGGAAAAGAAAGCGAGAGAGAGAGAGTCAGTCGGCCGTCTTATCTGAGATGTCATACACACACACACACACACACACACACACACACACACACACACACGCACACACGCACGCACGCACGCACGCACGCACGCACGCACGCACGCACGCACGCACGCACGCACGCACGCACGCACGCACGCACGCACACGCACACGCACGCACACACACACACGTACACGCACACAGGGGCCATTGTTTTGCCGGTGGGGCCCTGTTATCACACAGACTCAGACTGATGAACGTGTGGCCCCTCTTTCTTCCTCGCTCCCCCTTTCATCTCCGCCCGACTCGTCTCCTGGCGCTCAAAAGGAGCCTTCTTCCCCCTCGTCTTTCCGAGCTCCTTTAGTCCCCCATCGACAGGTGATTTCCACGTTAAAAAAAAACCCAAAAAAGACCCAACATATGGCATTAGAGGACGCCGCCAGCGTAAGAGCAGGTATTTATCGCGGGGAAGGCTCCAGGTGGAATCAAGGGTCTTACTTTGACTTTGTTTGTTGGATTGAATGTAGCCTGAGCAGAGCAAAGCCCCAGGAGAGGAGACGTCGCTACAGCACTGAACTAAGAAGTAAAGCCGGAGCGTGAAGACGCGAGACTTAAATCAGGTTTTTACTCCCTGGTAATAAATGAAATACCTGTTTTGCCGATGCAGCAGTTATAAGCACTCCGGTTAGTATGTTTTCCCTGTGCATGCATGTGTTTTCTCCAGAAATTCCCACAGATGTGATTTTATGCTTCATTGATCCCTCAAAAGGCAAATTAAAATGTAACAGCAGCACATGTGGGGCATTCATGGAATGAGATTTTTAAGTTGAAATGACAAGGTTTCAAGTGAGAATGTGTCGTTTCTGTTTCTGAAAAAGTTACATGTTTCCATGAAAACATTTTGAAAACAGAAACAATAAAAATGACATAGTTATCATGTTCTAAATCAACCTGCACCAACTGATAGAGTTGCTAACGGTCTCGTATCGCCTGGAACGTCCCATGAATCCAGCTAAAACACTACGTTTTTGTTAGTTTTGCTAAACCAAACATGAATAAAACCACGACAAAAACTTCTCTAATACTTTGACTTGTATGAACTCTTTGTCTGAGAAGATAATGCAGCCGTCACAATGACCTCACAAGATCTGCTTCCACTTACCCGAGTTGAAGGTTTAAAGGCTTCTGAAGTTGATACTTTGAGCCTGAGTAAACCTAAAAGATGCTAAACACTAACCTCCAGAGTACTGTGTAATGCCAAAGCACTCTAGCGGCCTTTGAAACCAGAGTGGTTGAAGAGTGTGGAATAATGTCGTCAATACACACAATATATTTGAGTTAAATTGCAGTTAATGTGCATTTTATTATACCTTTTTTTTGTAATATTGTCCCATCAGCAGAATTGGGCCATCTGGTGGGACGTCCTGGTCTGTGTGCTGCATGGATGTTGAAATGAGGAATTTATAACACTGAAACAACCAAATGTAGAGCAGTGACATCATCCATAAGGTGCCAATGGCCCAGCGCTGGCATGAATGACTTGTTTTCAGTCAGTTGCTACTGGTTAACCAGGCCGAACAAGATATTATCCAATGCAGGGTTCTGTTTTTGTTCCAGCAAAATAAAGAAGTGAGAAAGCAAAGCAGCCCCACGACCTGAAAGTCTTTCAAAGTTCAAAGAAAACCTCGGCGGCCCGAAACAATGCCGGCTTCTGTGAATTCCACACAACGCGCCGGTTGGACGTAAGCCCACAGGTATCCTCACTGTTTTGACGTGCGCTTGCCTCCGTTGCCATGACGACGACGGCGCCTCCCCCTCTCCCCGGCATTCCCAGCGTCCGTCCTGACGGACAGGAAGTGGCGCGGGAGGAATGTGCGAAGAGGCGCAGCGCCGAGATGTCCGACGCCGGTTCTGCGCGTCCCCCATTTCCCGGCAGCGCCCGACCCCTGGGCTGCGGCACCTTAACCTTTCCACTCGTCTTCTGACAGCACGTGCTTTCATCACCCGCTGGAAAGTGACCCGCAGTGAAGACGGGGTGGGTTTTCCAGGAGTTTTTTTTTTTTTTTTTTTGACACAAAGGTTGAAAAGATGTTCAAGTTTCGAGGTCGTGGCTGAAGGAGGAAGACGGAGCCTTTTCAGGCGCAGATGAAGCGATAAGCAAGGGATTGTGGGGGATAAAAACACGTTCTGGAGCACTCGGGTGGACTGGCTGCGGGTTCGGGTTTCGGAAGTGCAGCCGGACAAAAGCAGACCTATCGATGTTTGGTGATTGTAAGCACTTCAAGATGAATTCACGCAGGTGTAAAGTTCAGGCGATGTGAGCCAGAGAGGCCGCGGGGTTTAACGACATTATAAGAAGCACATTTCTCGAACTTGAGGAATGTGTTTGCAGATGTAATCAGAGTCGAGGCTCTGCAGTTTTTGTTGTTACTTGTTCATTTGTGGGATCTTGTGTTCCTTGGACTCAGCATTTAAGAGCGCCGGAGTTGACGGGTGCCTGTTATTTATGTCAAAGACGGTTAGCGACGGTATATCCACAGATATTTTTTATAAGGTACGCAATAGAAGCCGGCATTGCCAAACACATACTATAAAACATCAAACATGACCCACTGGATATATTTCATGTTTCTCCCTCTTTCATCTCCCCTGCTTTGATTGGCAGGTGGAATCTCGGCCGAAGGGTTCCACCGCCGCCGCTAATCAGCTCGCCAGGCCGCTTTAACGAGGTACCTATAGAGTATGTGTGACTGCGTGCCGTGCGGATGGGCACCGGGTAACCATGGAAACGGCTAAATGTTATGTGGAAGTGTTTGGGAGTCTGTCCGAGGTGACGTAATCTGGACATGTGACCCCTGACCCCGACTTCAAGAGCACTGCAACTTGATTTTTGGCGCCCGGCCCATGTGGTGCTTAACAGTCTGGTACTGTACGGGAAGTCCCGCTCGACCTTTCCACCCTGGACGGGTCGTGCACATAAACACAGGCCCACAGACGGTCTGTGATGTCATGTTTGCAGGCGAAGCTGTGAGGAGTCAACGTTACTCAGCAGAGAGATCAGATTCGAAGACTAAACTCACAAGAATGAACGCATTATCAACATAGTTTACCTCGCATGTTGCAAGACTGTCTTCAAAAAAGGACTGTCCAATAGTTCATTTTTAATTTTTCCTTCATGCAATATTGCTAAAAGACACACAGAAATGAATGTGAAGAGCTTCCCACTCATGATAAACTCAAAACAAATAGTCTAATTATTGGATTAAAGGTTGAACTATATCTCTTGATTCCACTGTTCCCTTTGTATTAAAAAAAATGCTGCTTTTCTCTTTAGGTGATGAATGTTGAGAGTGGAAATGCATCTCCATGATTAAATACCAATAAAGGAAAGGCTCAGAGGAAAGTCAACGTGAACAGAATCATACATGTGGAGAAGAGCAATTAAAAACTTATAAACCGGCTAAAACTACTCGAAAGAGGCAAAGCGGCTGAAAGAAAAAAGAAAATGAAATGAAAATTAATAAATGGTGATTCTACAAACACTGCTTGATTAATTAAAAAGTGAGACAACGAAGTGGTTAAAAGGCAGAAACAGCGAAATGTATTATAAAACGTCTCAAGAAGAAGGAAAAATAGCTAAACTGCTAAAACCGACTAAGACTGCTTATCACTCCCCCCAAAAACCCTGAAAAACTCATCCTGAGTGACAGTTTTTCTGTATGTAGAACAAATATATGTGTAAAACTTGCTGATTTGGAAAGAGACAAAAACGACTCAGTTCTTCTTAAAAGTTGTGCACCGCTGGGCGCCATCCTGGCATCTACTCAGCGTTGTGCATTAGCACGGCGCTCCCGGTGTGGCGATATGTACAAACCAGACAGAGTCCGCTCTGCAGCTCCACCTCTTCCCAGAAGCGGCAGCGCGCCGACCGAGATGGCCCGTCGCCTCTTCACACACTCGCTTGGACCCGTCCGGCCAGGGAATGCTGCTTCTCGTCGTCTTTTGGAGCCATGTTGGCGATTCTCGTGACAAAGTGCTAAAGTTGGCGCCGCTCAAACAAGCTGCCGTCCAAGGTAAATCTGGACGTGCCAATTGAGCAGTGTTTGTTTTCAATGAGGCGCCGAGATATGACTCCGGGGGTTCGGAGCTCGCTCACGTGCGCGTCGATCAAAAACACACGTTTGTGCATGTTTACCTGGATGTGCGTGCGCGCAGGCACACGGGGATATAATGTGCGGTGATTAGTGAGGAATGAACCAATGGCGGAGCTGCTGGACGAGGGGGTTCCACTTGAAGTCCCCCTGTAACAGCGGGGGCCTCACGGTCCCCGTCAAACCCCCGACCCGCTGCGTTACCTGGATACCAGGCTGCTGTTTGCCCAACAGTGCTGCTCCTCCACCGGCAGCTTTTCAAGTGTGGAGAACGATACTGTAACAGCAATATGAGTCAGATCCAGCAAGAACCTGAACATATAAAACCTGCTCAGATTGCACGCTGTGGCAAATAGATTTGGCTTCGCGTGGATTGTGAAGGTGATGAAAGAAGAATCGCCACAGACGTTCACTTTCTTACGACGTTATTGAAAACAAAATTCACCTGCATCGGCACAAAGGTAAATATTGAGACGGGAAGAAGTTTAGATATGTTCAGAGAATAAAAACGTCATGAGATTAAGTAAATAAGGATGACTAGTAACGCCAGATAAAATATTAAATAAGGCAGTTAAATGCAAGTCCCAAAAAACCCCCGACAGGTATGCGTGGCTGGAATAACTTGTTGAATATGATGTTTTTGGCCGACTTCGGCTCCCTGTGTGATGTTAACAGATGTGGGTGAGACTGATAAGCTGGATGTGCCATCTGTATCTAAACCGTTTCCCATGATGCGTTCTGCGCGCTGGCGGCGAGGCTCAGGTATGTTCAGGGCCACTGTGCCGTCAAACCGACACGCCCATCTGGACCGCCACGGCTATTTTTACTTGGCCAAACACACACACACACACACACACTTCAAACAGACTCGCCTCGCCCGCCAAACATTCCACACCGACGAGCGAGTGCTTTGAACCGGGTGCCGCGCTGCCTCCTTGAGTGCTGGGAAGTCTATATGGACATCATCACGACCCCGGCTGCGCCACCCTGACCGCTTCTGAAGCCGGCCCTGTCGACCTGATGTCAAATGCCCCTCAGCAAATCAAAGCCCGGCCAGAAAACAACTGGCGGGGTCTGGACTCTCAAGATTTCTCCTGATGATCAAACCCGTTTGTCTCGAGGACAACAACACGCTGAAGGACAGAAAAACAAATCTATATCTTACATGCTCCGACAATCACCAATGGGATGTGTAATTTGTTTGTTTTGGACTCGACTCCGGCAGTTCTTGAACGTGCCCTGGCCCTCCGCTCGCCGCCAATCAGTGGATTTCCAGTCAATCATCTCGTACCGAAGCGTTCCACTTATTGCAGATAATGATGATGACGCAAGGAAAGTGAGAACAGCATCTCAGACGAGAGCCCCTCTGCCAAAATGTACCCCGGAAACACGTCACGGCTTGGGGTTTGTTATCGAGAGGCAACAGCCGAGAGTTGTCAACGCTTCAGCGCCGACCAAACACAACAACAACTTCACCTAAAAAACACCTGCGGTCGTATGAATGATGGAAATAGAGCTTTATTCCAGGAGACGTGCGATTAGCTCATCGTGTTCTCCGAATCATTCCTGCTGAAACTCATTCGTCCACGTGTTTGTTTTCCAATCTTGTACATTGGAGACCTGCTCCCAATTGTGTTATGTCACCAGAGGCTCCATGATGCTCCGTATCTGCGTTACATAACAGATCTTTTAAGTTCCTGAGCCCCCCTTTTGCTCAACGCGAGCTAATCAGAATCACCTTTGCTTCAATCTGAAGTTCATTTCTGCCCGGGACACTGGCGCAGCTAATGGACGCGTCGCGTCCACACATGCACGCACTGCATGCTATCAGGCTCACATGTAGAGCGAAAGTATTTGTCCTGGAGCGATCGCCTGCGCTGCTGCCATGTTACATGACCGCTGACCCAGGACGGCCGCTTCACAGAACCTGATCTGAGGAGGGGGAACGCACGGCCAGGGCTCGTTGGCCTGTAGATGGAAGTGGAGATTGTGAGAATTACAGCACATTTCCCCCCAGATAATCCTACATATGGATTAAATCTTCATGCAAGATTAGCTACACACCACTATAAATAAACACGGTGCGGTACGACAAGGGGCAAACCAACAAAGCAAAGGTTAGGGACATTTCTGAACGTGGAAGGTAGAAACTCAGGCGAAAAACAGACCTACAAATGATTACAAACAGGACAATCCATGTCCTCTCAATACTCAACATGTTGCAGGTTTAACTCGTATCGTACATCAGATGATTCTATGACTTTGGTTACAAACTTAAGATAGAAGAAAACTGAACATTGAACATAGTCTGGATGTTTTAAAGTGGGGTTATAAGAGTTGACAGAACCTCGCCAGCAGCAGATGGGAGTCAGAGTGTACATTGAATAGTGTATTGGAGAGTGGCAACATGGGCTATAAAAGGTATTTGTTGGCAGTTGGAAAAGTGGAGATTATGGTAAGCCCTTGTTCAATAAAACATATATCAGCCTTGAATTTTATTTTCATGAACTTGACTTTTCAGGAGTTTTTGCTCGAGTAGCAGGGCAGCGTACTGCTGCATCATGCTGAGAAGGAAGAATCATCTTGATTCTCGCCTGAGGCTTGCATAAGTTTTCTTCTGGCAGTTTAGATTTATCTCAGCTTTAAAAAAAGAAAAAAACATTGTTGTTACTCACTTTAAGCATGAAAATCTGTAAAAACTCAAGAAAACTTGTTGAAATCCAGATTGAATTCAAGAAAACCAATTTAAACCTCGGCTAAACCAGTCTGAATACAAGTCTGAATCTGAAAGTTCAAACCCCAGAAACTAAGCAAGGTCCATGCTGCAAAACTGGCAAAAGGTCTAAACCCAGTTTTGACTCCAGAAACCAATCTCAATATATTCCAAACTCCATTAAATCAATTTAAATCCAGCTGCGACTCCAGAAAACCATTTTAAACCAAGTCCAAATTCTACAAACCAGGCAAATCCCACTGGAAATATACTGAAAAAGCCAGTATTAAATCCAACAAACAGTCTAAACCCAGTGCAAAGTGCAGATACCAATGGGAATATGCCCCCAGACTCCAGTAAACCAATTTAAACCCAGTGCCAGCTCATTAAACCTAGTCCAAATTCTAGAAACCAGGCTAAACCCACTCTAAACAAACTGAAAAAACCCAGTATTAAATTAAAACAAAGACAAGCTTAACGTAATCCAAGTCTATTGGAAACCAGTGGACACTGAGTGCAAAAGACAGAAAACTGACTTAAACAAAGAAAAACCCTCCAAATCATGTTTACAAGTAAAGAAAAGCAGTTGATTTGAAGCTATTAGACGTCGTCTAATACCGAAGCTGCGTCTCTCCGCTTGAATGCCTCAGGACTATATCGACGAAAGGATCAATTTCCATTGTTGTTGCTCGTCAGGATGTTCTCAGTACAAACAGTTCAAAAGTGCAGAGTCGCATGAAAACCATCAGGATTTAGTTTTTCTGGGAAACGAAAACATCCAAACATGTACATTTAGTGAACACAGATGGGTTCTTTGCCAGTCCCATCGATGCCAAGAGCCGTTTCATCTTTTGATATTTGATCAGCAGCATTAACAGGTCATGATGAATTTATTATCATGACTCTTACATGTTGATGGAGCTAATGATTATATAACCGCTGTGATAAATAATACATCCACTCACGTCTCCGTCCGGTGATCTGAGTTATATAATAATTAGAAGCATGAGTACGGCGAAGCAAAATATTTGACTCTCGCTGTCTCTGTCGTTTACGCGCTGCCCGCTCAAGTCTTTTTCCACTCCATTTCAACTACAGATCCGACCGATAACGGTTGTAGTTGAACGCGCCGTTGACAGTTGGCGGCGCCCGGGTCCTTTTAAAACACGGAGAGCAGGAAGACGGAGCAAGGGACGAGGCCTCGCTGGCACATGGCGGCGTGTTCTCATGCCTTGTTACTTCCACGCAAATATTCCCCAATCGGGAGGACAGATTATTCTTCTCAGATTTGCCCAACCGGCCAAAAAAAAAAGCTGAGTAAACAGCACGACAAATAAAGCCAGTCTGTCTACGGCGGTAATTTGGGACGTCTTGTTCTGATCAGTCGTGCTGCTCCGGGGGGAAAGAAAACACCATTACCGGTCTATATGGACGTGTCGGTCCACGTCAACCCATCAGATCTCTGACGTCCCGCTAATGTCTCTTTATTACACGGTAATCTCCTACATGCCTGTGAGCTTATGGCTAACCGTGTGACAAATCAAACATGACAGCGGCGGTTGACCCCGGGTCGCTCCACCTCGGTCAGACACCTCGGCTGTACGTCTCGCAGCGAGCGGCGCATCGTCAACATGTGGTTGTGTTCATGTGCCGGGGAGTGCGTTTCAGCGCGGTGCGCTCACTTGTTGCGTCTGGCGGCTGGAGTTCGGCGGCCGTCTTTCAGGTGCGTCCTCAGACATGTACGAGCCCATGTGTTCGCTTCTATTGCTCAACACCACATGTTTCATCTTTCGCCTCGCTCTGCCCTCCTCCGCATACTTCTCGTGCCTCTCCCCTCGCTCTGTGGCGAGATATTCTGTGAAAAACTTGTCCCACTATTGTTTTGTACCCCCCCCCCCCCCCCCCCTGCACACTCAACCCCCTCTTGTTGTGTTTTCCCTCTTTGCTTTGTTCCAGCTGGGAGTAGAAGTACAGCTTGAGCTCGTTCTGGTTCGAGGCAATCATGTTAAAAATCGCCAGGCATCCCTCGGCCCCTTCCGTCCTCCTCTGGCAAACAGTTGTTCCACGTCAAAGACGTGACTGGAGAGTGTGAGTGTGTGTGTGTGAGGGGCGATTATGAAATGTGGAGGGGGGGGGTGGCACACATGGGGTAGGAAGGGAGTCTTGTTCATTTATTGATGAGGAACAGATCAGAGTTGCACTCCTAAATCACAAACACTCCGCTCTCGACTGTATGTGTGCCTCTTCTAAACCACAGCCGACTCCCCGCGGCCTCGTCCAGCACCGTGTCCACCAGAGAACAAACATGTCGGGGTTTTGAGGGAACAGCACTGAACGTCTGCGTGCCCTGGAAGCGCGGGCAGAAGTGTGGAAGAACACTTTCACCGGGGCGTGAGGTAATTCAAATGAATGAACGAGAAGCTGATTTACACTTGTACCCGCGCCACAAAACGCTACCGTAGTAATCGGATTTCATGAGCTGGCCTTCAACATGGTATGGGAATAATGTGTTTCGTGAAGTCTTCCCGAGTGCTGCTTCTGGTCTTGGACGAACGTCAGGAACAAAAACGGGATTGGACTGACTCACCAGTCCGCCCGTCTCCAGCACCTTCACCTTCATCCGCCCAGCTTATTCTAAATGATGCGAATCGGCTGCGTGGAGTCGCTCCAGGAGACGAGGTAGACTCAGACGTGAAGGCTTCATTTGACATACGTCTGCGTTAAAAAAATGAAGGAATGGTCAAACTCTGCCGTTCTTTCAGAACCATAAATAGACACGGTTGTGAAAAAAAAACGTAGCTTGGTATATCAACGTCTTTGAATGGAAGGTAAGAAGACAAAAAGAGACAGTTTTTACAGGTTAATCACTATTCATCAGTTGCTGCTGTTTCCTATAAACATATATGACGAAAGTAGATTGAATTTTCTCTATATTTAATCTGCTGACAAATGGATACTAAAGTAGCTTTACCAAGAGACGCTGACATTTCAAAAAGAGACCTTATTCCTAAGTGACGATTTCCGAGTCCAAAAGTAACTGGAAAGCAACATTTTTCACCATTTAATAAAAAAAAATTTTAAATTAAAAAATCACAATACTGATAGTTTGATAGTTTGGATAAACCATTGTAGCACATGTTGATGTTTACAGCAGCTGGGAAAAGTCCCTCACACCAAATAAAACGAGAAAGTAGCTCAAAACCTTTGCATGTATTGATCAGCAGGAGCACTTTAATTCATATAAATGAATCGTTTCATTTACAACAGCAAGAAAGCGTTTTTTCCTTTTCAAAATGTTCTCAGTTGATCTTTAAGGTGTCATTCTATGCAGCGGTTTGACACCTTACGCCAACTCCATGGCGAAAATCCAAGTGTAAGCTTTTCCATCTTGCGACGTATATTCTGATGAATAGCGCACTCAGTCCACTAATGGCGGCGTTCGGTTTATATTCCAGCTCTCACCCCCACTCCTCCACACAGGCTTTCTTTTAGGGTCTCGCACAATGGAAAGTGGCCACCGAGCAGGGTCGGCGCTCGGGGGGAAATAGAATGAAGACTTCCCGTACACACTGCGGGCCGTGCAGGTGTGACGCACCTGTCCTCCCAGACGGCATTCCTGCCTGGAGCCCGGCGTCCTGCTGACGCACCCGGAGTGTTATTCCACACAGCGGATGGATAATGGATAATGTAGGGGGGGCTGGGGAGGGGAGGAAAGGGTCCGGGGGTTTTCCCCGTCTTTGAGGAATCCCGTTGCCATAGTAATGGGGGGGCAAACACCAACAGTGAGCGAGTGGACCACCCCCCTTAGGTTGTCACCCTTCAGATGGTAGGCAGGCTCATAGAACCTTGACCTTGGCCCCACTGTTTAGCGACATCACTGGGTGATGCTCATACGTTGGAGCATGTGACTCGCTGAGAGGACGGTGAGTATACCTGGTTGTGGTCTCCGTTCCCTTGGCAACGCCGCCCAAACTGTTTGCACTGCACACAGCTGTGTGACTTGGAGGGGTCGGTGTGACTGAAATGGGGGGGGGGGGTTGGATGGGAACTAATGTCAACAACTTCACACAAGCTGCTCCTTCTTCGAGCGGTGGCAGAGATAAAGACGGAGGCGGCCCGCGGCGGAGCACAGACGCAGCTCCGATGCCATAAATCAGCAGATTCTCTGCAGAGCGGGTGGCACAGTGTGGAGGTTCACTAAAAGCGAAGCTCACGCCTGCAGGAAGAAGCGACAAGTTCTCGCGGAACCATAAATAATGAGTCAAATATTTGTGCGGCGAATTCAATTGAAAGGCCGAGAAGCGCCTAGCCTACTGACACAGATTTGGAGTGAGCCGTGACAAATGCACAAGAGACATTATACAAACGTCAAACGCTTTGGAAGTAGCTTCGTGAATATTTGACAAGAGGCACGCTTTCACTCACACAATAAGCTCTCCGTATACCAGGAATCGGCAACGCTGAGCTCATCACTTTGCAGAAACTTCATCCAATAAAACAATTTATGGTTTTTCTGCTGATGTACAGCTGGCAGCCCGATTGCTAATGGGTTTAAAATGTGCCGTCTCTGGCCGAGAGAGGCTGGGAGGAAGAAAAAGAGAGAGAGAGAGAGAGAGAGAGAGAGTGAGAGAAAAAAAGGCTGAAGTTAGTGAGGAGTGAAAGAGTGTGAGGGAATTCTGATTTATGATCAAACCTCCATCTCCAAACTTCAGGCGAGCTTTTCGCTCCTCTCAGGCCTCGCAGTGGTGTGATGTTGCGATGCGTCCAGAAATCTTGACATCATTGCTTTCTTAGTGAAACCAGCGCCAGAGCTTCTGAAGCCGGAGCTCGGCCGGTGCCAGGCTGATGAGCCGTGAGCCAAACACCAGCTGACTTATGGAAGCCTTTGAAGTCCGCCTCGCGCGGCGTTCGCGATACCTCGGGACTTGTTCCTACCGGCCAGTGATACCGAGGCGAAAGGCCACCCAGAGAGGGCTGCAGCTCAAGTGTGAGGGACATTTGACATGGATTTAATCTTTAATTTTCCATGTAACTGGCTTTTATGGTCATTTTTGACTCACTCAGCAAACATCGAAGGAGAGGCTGTGTCTTTCAAGTGGACGGCCAACTTTCCTTGGACAAACGGTCAAACGAGCATAAAATGTACGCAACATTAAAGGAGTTACCTCGCTTTGAAGAACTGCATGTAGTGTTTACATAAAAACGTGGATAAAATCAATTGATATCGATTTCCATTGCGCGACATTCGAGTGTGTGCCTGTGTGAAGTTTTCACGGTCTTTCTCCGATGAAGGACCGAACTGCCAAGCTCCAGTTCAGTTTCTTCCCTTGACTGCTTATTGGACAGTTCCTGCTACGCTGGCAGGCGGCGGCGACAATGGATCGCCCCCGTGACTCATCACCGTGACCACTGTTTACATTTCACTGCTCACGGCTCGTGACCGAACACAAAGACTTGTGGAAAATGAGGTAAACTGGAGAGGTTGAGGCGGACGACATTTCAGGAAAGGTCACGCTGTATATAGGTTGACGGTTGCCACCGCTTCTACTGCTGAGCTTAAACAGAGGAGCAGGTCGGTGCCTGAGTCCAGTCTTTCTTCGGGGGGGGGGGAGGAAGAGGAAATGCTGTTTTCCAAATCTGAGAGAAGAGCATCTGTTTGCGCTCCGAACCTCTTTCCACTGAGTCTCTCTGCGCTGGCCGCTCGCCAGACGCCACTTCAGATAAGCCCCATTAGCGTGTATGTCCAGCGATACCCGCTTCCTTTGAACTTTCCTCCGATGCCATGAAACAATGACACGGTTAGATGACGACTATTTGTCAGTCTTGACCCGGCCGGTCAGAAGTGAGTCACTGGGCCGGGGCTGGGCGCCCTCTCATGACTTATGACTTTTAAGATCTGGGTCTTCAGTGATGGGGGCAGGTGGTGAGCAGGTGAGGGGGGGGGGGGGGTGTAGGCATGTGTGGCCCCTCACCTGTTGGCCCTTTTGTTTATTAGGCCAGACATATTGCCTGCTGATCACATCATTATTACTCAAACCTCCAGGATTATGTCGTCATGCTGGTGACCTGTTAGATTACATAAATGACTGCAGCTGTCCTGCTGCTTTTTTCTGTTATGCCTTGAGTTTTCTTTTGTCTATTTTATGTGCTAAAGTTTCAGCTGAATGACATGTGCAGACCGTTTCCTGCTAAAGTTGTGTACGAGGCTGAAAATGCTCTGACAGAATTATAAAGTATCGCAAAAAAGGTCATAGCTGAGAAATCAGGGAGACTGAATTGTTCAATTCAATAAATTCAATAACTAAAGCGTCCACACAATTAATGAATCAACTATTGTGTATACATCTATCCAAAAACAAACCATCAATTCATTCAACTAAATGACCAACCAACCAACCATCCATACAGCTTTCATAATCCCCTAAAATACTATTTTTGCTGCACCACACGCTCATGAGCAAAACAAGAGTGCAATAATCTTACACTTAAAATAGCTTGGAACAAATGTACCATTATTGTTTTGGTAGCACTTAATGAAATCTACTTCACAGTGCTTTCTAATGGAACCAACAAGCACGATGCAAGCAGAGCAGTGGAGCCGAAGCGTCACCTTATCCAAACCAGTGGAATGAAAATAGTGGTGCGATTCCGCATGAAGGCTGCTCCTCTTCTCCATGACAGTGGCTCCTCACTAATGTGGGCGTGTTCTGGACTGGATGTCTGAAACTGCTCGCAGCTCCCTGTAAAAACAGTATAAAATATTTCATTTAATCTCTATGTTAACACAAATCCCAACCATTCCTCAGCGGTTACCGTCAACATTTATCTTTAAGAGTCCCCAGTTCCCCGCAGTCAGCTGGGTTCTGGTGCAGGAGGGAGGGGGTGCGGGGGGTCTGCAGCCTCTCCTGTGTCTGTGTGCCATTAAAACGTCGCCACTCTGCCCCGCAAAGCCGCTAATAGCAGGGTCCAGAAGGAGGCTGCTTTACGCGGGGAGAATCCGTGGCCACAACAAGGTCAGTCGCGGGCTTGGATAGAAAGCGGGGAGGCCGGCGCCCTCGGCAGGTCAACGTGGGCTCGCCCCGCGTCGGAGCGCACAGCTCATTCTCTGCGTACGTGCGAGTTTGTGTACCTGAAGCTTGTGTTTCTGCTCGGGCTATGGACAGCATGGATAAGGCCTCACATCTGGCAGGCTGGCTGTCAGCCCGCACCAGTGATGGGCTCCAGTTGTGGCACTAGGCAACCGTAGTGGGAGCGGGAGGGGCCGTCTGGAGCGGGACCAGCTGGTAATGTATCATCCCCCCGTCCCGAATGGAAGTGCACCGAGCTCGCAGACGAAAACCCCCTATCACAACTCTTGATATTGAGTGGAGGAGTAGGAATCCACCCAAAATACACAGTTTGTTCCCACAGCGTGAAAAATTAAAGGCTGCTTTTTCAATCAGGATGCAGCAGAAAAACAGACAGCGATTGCTTTTTTGTGAAACGCCTTTGAAACTCCCTTATTTTCCGATCTGGAGGTATCCGGAAATCCCTTCCCTCTGTGAGGACTTGCCTCTCAAATCCCAATTATGGAAATGTAAAGCCTAAGATATAAGGCTGCTGATGTGCCGGTGAGCCTGAGTGGCTGTAGTTGTTATCTCGACCTAATCCCTGGAAACAACAAAGGAACACTGTGCTCCTCTGTCTGGCACCACAGACCTACCTGTATGAGGAAGGCAAGGGGGAGGGCTGGAGGGAAGGAGGTGGCGTCGGGCGGGGAGGAGTGGGAAGGAATTAAAAAGGCATGATAAGAAATAAAGATATGAAAAAGAGGAGAGGAGGGTGTAAATCCAGCCAGAGATAGACGGAGTGCCTGCCAGAGATTATTGTCGCGTTAAAAAGGCCGTAATACTGAATGAAGCGGGCCTGGTGGCGCTCGCGGGTTCACCGCTGGGTTTGCCTGCAGAGGAGGAAATATGGATGGCGAGGAGAGAGAAAGAGAGAGAGAGAGAGAGAGAGAACTCTCGCAGGCCTCATAGAGGAGCCGTGTTTCATTTGAGAGTCGGCCTTTGTTTCCCCCTGCGCTCTGGAAAAGGTATATATCTTCTGTCAATTGTTCCATGAGTTGGTTTTCTCCTCCGAGCAGGACGCCCTGCGATGCACGCGTGCACGCGCGGCCATAAACACAATGGTGGATGTGCCGCCGCTTCCTGCCAAGATACATAAGCCGGCGTGGACTTTCTGGGCTTGTGGGAGGCTGACGGGGGAAGGAAAGGAGGGGAGATCGAAGGGGGAGTCGATGGCAGCTTGATAACAGTAAACGGACAGTTTACAACAGTGCTGAGAGAAATACGGTCGTGTGCAGACAATTTCAATGCCATTCAGCAGTTTTCAAACCACGACGTAACCTTAAATGCTCTACACTCAGAACAGACAGCCGGCCAACTTGGCTTGGTTTCATTGAGAATGAGTACATAATCTGCAAGCAATGTTCTCGTCTTTCACGTTAATTGTTCTGATCTAAGTCGAACGTGAAGACAAACACAATGTACTTATCTTAATAACATAGAAAACGCACTAACAAGCTGCAGCAGGTGGAGACGGTGCCAGATGCATAGAAACAGACCACCGTTAAACCCGAGGGATATTTGCACTCACAGAGGAGGAGATAAAGAGCTTGCATGCAAGATATTAGGAAAAGATTGCTGTGTGACGTTTGGCCTATTTTAAACAAACTTATGTATACGATTTTAATGTATTTTATACTGGGATTTAAACCTTCAAATATCTGCACTCTGGACACAAGGATTCTAAAAAATGCATAAAAACTAACGACGAGTATTTTGGCAAATCTTCGACGATGAAAAACAAACAAAGCAGTTAAGAGGAAGTGATATGATTACTGCAACGTCACAGGAAGGGGAGGGTCATTAGACCCAGTTTTGTCTTAATTTACCGGCATTACTGTGAATGTTTAGCGTTTAATAAAGGTAGTAAGAGTAAGTTCATTATCTTGTTTGCAAACAGCTAAAATCGCGTGTGAGGATCGTGGATATATGGTGACAGCCTCAATATGGAAGGACAATCGCCATTGTGACGTTTATTACCCGATTCAGTGATTCAGATAATCGGTTTTTCCTCTTTTACACACATTTCCAACCAATGGTGTCGATTTATCCTTCTATGTTTGTCAATATGAGCATATTCTATGTCGATGGGGCTGAAGAGTCACAGTAAGATGGTTTCCATGGTTTTTGGAACCATTTTATCGACGTCAGGGTCTCATCGAATGGGTTTGAAAGGTGGGGAAGAGACTAAGAAGTGACCCCGGTCGGGGATTGATGCAGTGATAAAATGCCAAATCCAGGAGATTCATCAGGAATGAAGAAGGATAAGTATGTTTTGGGATCTTTTATACGTGCCAATGTGATTCTTCTCCCTCCCCACACATACACAGCACTATATACACAAACACACACAAGTACACACTCAAACCATGTCCGTCTGCTGTGGAACACACCCCAAACACCCGCATAAACACATCATCTCAAATCACATGGGACACATAGAACGATGTAGCACTCTCATTCAAATACAAACCGAAGCAAAAACAAAACAAAACCCAAAAAAACTTTCCACCATCTGTAAAAACCAAAAGACCTGATTTGTGCTGGGAGCTGTGTTTACACGCGTACGAAGGCGACGCGAAATGTGGGTCGAACCAGAGCATCATGGCGAGCGAGGAGCCAGACGAAGGAACCGACCATCGCACCGCTTTGATCTCAAAGTGAAGGGAAACGTCACGTCCCCGACATTCAATCCTTTGATTGATGGATCTCCATTTCTAGAGCGACGGAACGTATTTCCACCGATGACTCAGTCTGCCCTTCGGTTACATCAGGCCCCGGCAGCGAACATTTGCATTTTGTCAAACAACGGAAAGAAAAGAGAAGAAAGAGATCAAACGTGTTGGAAGCTTGGAGCATGTGTGTGTGTTTTTAATGGAACTGCTTAGGAAGTTTCCAAGCAATATTCACCTCTTAAATCTTCCTTTTACATCTTATACTTGTGATCAAACCGTTGTGAGACGGATGGTTAATAAGCATTAATCTGCGCGGTTCCTTGATACAACCGCGCCGCAACCCTTGGTGTCGACTCGAAGCGTGAATTCCACGTAACAGGTGTTGGCGAGCGCCGGGGCAAACCTACACAAAATGCAGCAGATGACGGCTCCCGCCGCGAGGTCTCTGCCGCCGGGCGAGCCAGCTCATATAAAAGAAGGCCAAGCCGGCCGAGTTCAGATGGACATTCCGAGGCCAAGAGGTACAAACATCAAGCTGCTGCCGCTCACAAAGCAGGTCAATACTGAACATTGTGTGCTCCCTGCCTCTGGAGGCTAATATACTGTTTCACTGCGTGGCTCCCTTCTTCTTTTTCCCCCTCCCTCCCTCTCTCTCTCCCTCTCTCTCGCTCATTTTTCTCTCCTCTGTTTCACGCACACGTACTCACACACTGCCGTTATGTAACCCACTAGGTCATCGATCGTTGGAGGGGGGCTTCGGCAGTCTCAGCCTTATGTAACGCGTAAGTACAGAGAGGGACCACTTCTTAACAGCCTCTCCGACACCTCGTATTTCCCACTTTGAAGTCTCACCGCGCTGTAAACCCTCAATTATGCATATTTAGCATTGATATCACTGAACATTTTTCCCTTCGTGCAATGAGGAGTCATGTTATTGCTGATTATATTATGTTTCGTGCTAATTTTCTTGTGTTAATCAATCATATTCACAAAATTAAGTGGTCGTTTCAGTACAATTTGAAGAGGCTTAACATCAAAACAAGATTTTTTTTACAGAATTTTGATCATTCATTCACATCCTTGCAGGTGGGTTTCATTGGTTTTAAGCCAACAAACTAATTTCTGGGAAAATTCAAGTTGAAAACACGAGTATTAGTGTTGACACTGTATTTGAGTTTTATTAATAGAGTTGCCAATGCCGACATGAACATTATCATCATTGTTTAATGTAGTCGTAGAATTTTCTCATGCGATTGTTAACATTTACTAGTTTACTTGTTCCTCAACAGCATCGGATACATTCAGCCTTTATGAGTTCTGGCATTTTCTTCATGCAGTTGCTCACGCTATGACTAACTATTACCTTTACTCAACACCGTATCTGAATTGTCTTATAACAGTTGATAATGCAAATGCTGCTAATATTTATGTTGTCATTCGAGCCTATGTACAATGCTTTATGAGCATTAGTATGTTCCCAGTATAAATGCTTATTCAATAGGCCTAACCCATGGAATGCGAATGCTAACTTTACCACCTTCACCCGCCATCATACAAAGATTTCCTGAGGACTGTTGTTTAGGCAAATGTTGAGATAATATGCTTTAATTGATGTTGTGCTAGCGTTAGTATATTTTTCATCCAAATTGCTATTGTTAAAATAAATAATGCTGCACAAGCGTTATTTGAGCATTTGAGCATTTTCTGACAGTTGTTCATGTTAATAATTCTGACTTCATCCCTGTCACCCGTAATAGTATTTCCTTCGGACAGCTGCTCACCTGTGGAATTCAGGACAATTAACCAATTAGCATTATGAATTCCACCTTTTACAGCAAGAGCAAAAGGAAATTTGGTAATAATTACTGGGAAATGCCAGAATTCATCCCCTTAAAAAAAACAAAAAAACACTTCCAGTTTCTGGAGATTTTCAGGCAGCTGGGTAAGTATTCCAGGGTATTAGATAAGTATTATTACATTTTCCGCCACACACACACACACACACACACACACACACACACACACACACACACACACACACACACACACACACACACACACACACACACACACACACACACACACACACACACACACACACACACACACACACACACACACACACACACACACACACACACACACACACTGTTTCACCATCACCAGCCCTGGCAGACCTGCAGGGTCAGCAGTGGACATCTGACTCCGCTGTGTGTCCCAGTCCACCTGTAATATCAAACACTCCTCACTGTTCCCGGCCCGACTGAGATATCAATCCCATCTCTCCTTCCGCCGCGGCTTTAAATCATTTCCTGGCTGTAATGACGGCGGGATCGGCGGGATCGGCTGCACCTGCGACCAGACGACCAGCACAGGAAGTCACCGGTCATGACACAGTGTGATTTTGTGTGTTTGTCCGTGCGGGGGGGGGGGGGGGGGGGGGGGGGGGGTGCAGTCTGCAAACAGCTCATAAGCTGCACCATCATTTCTACTAATGAATATCCCTTTATGGCGTGCGGGCTGGTGTTGGTGCGGCTGGAGCTGCCGCTGCCTCGCGGTGCGCTGGCGCCGCCGTCGACATGTGCTCTGTAAGCAAGTGTTGAATTTGGAAACATGCATTGTTGCTTTCTGCAGGGATTTGATTATGATGTGGCGTACATATGAATGAGGAGAGAAACTGTGTAAAAGCCAGTTAAAGCTTTATGTCACCGCTCCATGTGCTCCTTATTAAAGTCGTGTTTTATATCTTGCGGTTCTGCGGCGAGGGGAGCCGCGGCCGAGCCCGACTCCTCAGCTCAGTATTTTTTATGGAGTGTCGCTGGCTCGCCTGTCAATTATTAGCGATTGGAAGCAGCTTTGGTTATCAAGAGCGGCGCTGATTGACTGGGGGCCGATACTGGCATGTGTGACGTGTGGAACGAAAGACTCAGAAGAGTAAATCCCACAAAAAATTGCCAGGAGATAGAAAATCTGATTTTTCTCTCCGAGATCATTAAAGCAAGTACAAAAATACAAAACTGAGGTTCGCTATTAGATGGCATTGATTTATATTTCGTGGCGTTTCGACTCAATTAACCTTTCGTTGTTCTGCTGCCTTTGTGCCATGGAGAATGTTCTGGTTTTTTGTATTTTAGGTGGTGGAGTGTTTTGATGGTGATGACGAACATCAAGAAGAAGCATTTGAATAGAATTAGCTAGCATGCTTCTTTCCGCTTGGCTGCGACGTGACGGCCAAAACGCTCATCGGAATGAAGTGTTCCCTGAGATAATCTGACGGTTTCATTCATCCCAGCGTCCCATATGGCGGATCACTTCAAAGCGCCTCTTCTGACGTCTGCCTCGACAAGTTTTTGAGGTTTTTATGCGTCACTAATACTTCGGAAAGAACACAGAATGTACAGATCGGACCTCTTCATAAATCTCAGCTACGTGCTGAAATAAAGACGACGCAAGTCCAACCTCCGAGAACCTGCAGATACAAATCCTTGTCCGGATGATTTTCGCTTGAGTCACAAATTTTGACATTGTTTGGACGAGCCGAGATTTACGACTGCGGTAGCAATGCGGTTTCCACGATAATCACACGTTCCGTCGGCGATAAAAGCGCCTTTGTGCCGCCATTAACACCTCCCGTGCCGCCGCCCGTCCTCCTCGCGGAGCGGCTGGACAATGGCTTATTGTTGTCGGCCCTTCAGCGCTGAGGAAGACGGCGGAGGAACGAGTCTCTGCCTTTGCAGCGGCGACCAAAACAGATCGGGTTGGTAGGGAAACAAGACAGTAGTCATTAAGGCTTAGTGAGGTGTTTACCTGCCTCGGGCCTGCTGAGTGAAGATTTCCTTGAGTGTCAGGCTGGCGAGAGGAAGGGGGGGGGGGGGGGGGGGAGGGGGGGTGAAAGACGGTACTCATGCATATAAACTCACAATCGTGCCAAGTTTGACGACAATCAACCCGATATATCAGCGCGCGACGCACACACTGGTCTGCATTCACACCCCGAAAACACGATATCTCTCACGCACAATGGTGGAGTAAGAGAATCGTCTGTTTTGCCAGTGTGTGTTCTTTCCAATTCGCCGAGCTCAGCACGCCTTCGGGGTTTCTCCCCACGAGTCTGACAGCACCTCAACATGTCTCACAGACAGGCTTGTGTGTGTGAGTGTGTGTGTGTGATCCAGAAAGAACACAATTACACAGTGTGGCAGATGATGTGCAGACTGACGTTGCTCCAGGCGGCTACAAAACAGCTTCTCCTCCTCACTCGCGCTGCGTGTTCGACGCCCATCGGCGGGTCGACGGCGACCTTATCGACCCAATTTCATAAGACGGCAAAGCTGGCAGGACGTTGTCTTGGACTTTTACGACAAATCCATGAGGACAATCTCATGCAAGACAATAAATTAAGTTTCTGTGAACTTTGGATTTGAGCTTTAGCCTCATCGGATGAAGCCATGCTTCAGAAGCCTGCTTGCATTTATCGCGACTCGCATCGGAATACTCAACAACATTATGACGTCTTCACCTTCCATCCGTATCTTCCTCAAACCAATTCAGATAATCTCAATTTCAAGAGAAAAGCTGGTTGAAGTTTATGAGAATCTACACACAGTGTTTAAAAACAAAGATCACATTAAATGCCGACATTTTTAATCCATTACATTGAAGAACTGCCTCCCAGTTTTGATTACTTCGAAAACATTATGCTCAATGAATAACTTGTAGTTTTAACCAGTTAAAACTTCTTCAAAACCTCATGACTGCACCACTGTTTGCTATCATAACTTGGTTCAACATATTTGGAGAGTCACAAACATGGACGACGATTATTCTGAAGACAAAAAGCCCAATAAGACATTAATATCATCTCTGTAATAGTTTGCATCGTCGTTCCACGTTGGACCGTCCACCGCAGGACACAGGAACAGACCATCAGATATGTTCACACTCACGTCTTCGGGCAATTCTAAGAAATTTCATGTGGAAAAGGCCCCAAGCCTGGACACCGTGAACTTTAATCACTTCTGAATGTTCAGTTTCCTAAATAACCACTGTGTTTTTGTACTTTTCTCAATTAAATACAGGCATTAAACATTCCGTTTCTGTCTTCATCTTATGCAATGTCCATTCTTCTGTGCCTTCGTTGACAACTCCTTGAAAACTGATCTTTCCAGGGAAAAAAAATAAAACACAACCCCAAATGATCTGAACGGAAAATGCAACCAAAGGTTGAGTAATTGCATCACAATTCCAAAGCTTTGCTTCAAAAGCGCATGTAGACCCCAGACCGGTATCAAGTATGCGCCCGGTCCAACGGCCCTGCTGGCCATTTGCATGACAGACATCCAGCAGGATCAAAACATCGCCTTGTTTCAATAAACTTCTGGGAGCCGTCCTCTAATAAATATAAAAATCATTCAACTAAATCACAGCAACCGTCCCCCGGCCAGCAGTTCTCGGTCTTCACTCCTTTTAAGAATGTCGAACTGTACACATGTCGATTTCCCCCCGCGTTGCCTGCTGCGTGTTTGCATGCTTGTGTAAATGCATGTAATCTGTTCATCTGCTGCACGGTCTGTTTCGGCTGACGGGTTCACCTGCTCCCCGGCTCTCCTGTTAGTTTAAGATCCATTATCTATATGAGAAAACTGCTCGCACACATGCGTCGGCCGCCTCGCTCGTCCGCGGACGCTCTCGCCGAGACGGAAGAGGGGGACGACGGCGGGCAGATAAACCTGAGGGAGGAACTGGTGTGTTCTGTGATGGACGCGGATAGAAACGTCCACATAATGCCTGGACTCTTGCAAACCCAAAGCCTGATGGGAAAGTTCTCACTGTGTTGGGGAAGGTGATGTAATAGGGCCTCGGGTTATGTCTGCGCGCTGCCTGGTCTCGCTTAGAGACTTCAAGCGAACCCGTGAAATCGATATTTCGCTCATTGCAATTAACTCGTATTCTCACCTTACGACAGCTGCAATGCGGTTGATCTGGGCTGCAAGTCATTATCTTTTGATTTTATGTAAACCTGCACATGCTTTCAACAAGATAAAATCATACCGAGGTATTTAGAGACCGATTGCTTCATCGTTGAGGTTTTTGCTTACAACTGTTCAACTGGTAAGATCAAGTGCTGTTGAGACTTTCAAGATGAAATTAAGGGTTTTGGCAAATGAGGCTGGGGCGAGGTTGGTGGATTTCCCAGAAAGAAAACATGAATGTCATCAGTGGGAAGTTATAAGTAGTAACTTTTTCATTAAAACACATTTTCAGAACAGAACAAACAATGAAAAGCAATGCAATGTGTTTTAAGCTCTATGATTTTAAATTTCAAGCTACGAGCGACGGCCGGCAGGTTCAAACTGGGTAAAAGTGCTCAAACAGTGCTAAACCGCTGCTGCACCGTGCCGGAAAATAAATCAACAACACATGGCTTACATAACTCCCTTATGCAGCGAGAAAACGCTTCCTGTCGACTCCTCCATGTCCGACATGATAGAACTCTCACACGACCTTATATGCAACATAGGAAACGTGTCGGACGTCTGCAGCCCCTACGAGGAAAGCAAACTAAAAGCAGCACGAGCCCCAAATGTACAACATCCACACTGATTTATGCAGCGTACATGTCCCGAGGTCAGAGCGCCGCAGCCGCCAACGGCTGCAGGTTGCTGCCGTGCCCATATAAGGAGACGCTGCGCTCCTGTAAAAGCCGCTGCCGTGCTGGCAGGTTAATTGCATGTTTTTGCTGAAGTTTAAAGTGCTTCTTTTGTGGTCGCCTTCTCAGAAGTGGAATTCGTCCGCGTCCTTTAAGATATTTTTGCAAGTTTAAACAATAATACAGGTTGGGGTTTTTTTGCTCTTTAAAATACTGCTGCGGGTCTAATTAGTTCTAATCCGGACTCGGGGAAGACGGTTCGGCTCGGGATTGAACCGCCTTGTGCCTGAGTATAGGTGCATGATGAACCACTGTTTTTTCAGCTTAAACACATTGCAGTGTGCATGATTTATGGTCACACAACCTCCAGCGCACTCTCACGTGCACACGTGCTATGAATACACTGTAAATACACTCGGCAATCTCATTTGAAACTGGGGACATTTCAACATCACTCGGCACAAGGTTACACTCCATCCGTGCAGCACAATAAAATGATATTAAAATGTGATCCGGCACTTGCTCGTGTGGAGCCGCCAGATTTGGCCGAGGTTCGTTGGTTCGAGCTGATTCGGGCTGATAATTGATCACGATTCTGGCGCCCGTGTGACTCCGGTCCCACATGTGACGGTGGAGCCCGGCGTCGCGTTCGAATGGCCGTAAATCTGCTTGCCGGCTGGTTTGGACACTTTTTACTAATTAAAAAGAAAAAGCACAATGGTATGGAGGAAAGAAAATGGAAAGTTTGATTCGTCATTTCTGAACACATTTAGTCGCGTTCAAATAATGTGCTTTGAGCCCAAATACTAAGTCGTGTATGAAATATGCTGGACGTGAGAGTGCTCCATCCATCCAGCCATCCATCCAGCCATCCATCTGCACAACAAGGCCTGTGTGCCTGTGCCACACCCTCACTCCACTTAAGAGACAGGTATCTAATGCTCCTCCCCTCTGCTCACATGTACACAGACACATACGCTCACCTTAAAGGATATGTAAGTGCCTGAGGTATTTCCTCCGTCTAAGCCGAGAGGTGACGTCTGTCAGACCTCACTGATCGGAGCCGTGATTACCTGGGGCAGGTAGGAGGAGGCGGCGGCATCGCGCATGTTTTCCTCCGGCTCCGCAAGCTTGTGTGGTCCGACACACACACACACACACACACCAAACACCTTCACAATGAGGCTATTGTCTCTCCGTAGACAAGCCTGAGATGGCAGGAATGAATGTTGATAGAAGACGTGATGAAGAGATGAAGGACGACGATGGGAGGCAGAGGAGGGCAGGACGGTTGATTCAGCAGCTTTACACTTTGTGCAGCGCGGACGTTGAGTGTACCTTCGGCTTAGCGGCGAGGCCAAATGGTAATGACATCAGTAAATACGGATTACACAGCACAACTAGTTCGACATGGTGTGTTTGGTTTAGCCAACGTGTCCCGACTGCTTCTCACAACCAGAAATAGTTGCTCTTCCATTCCCCCCTCCGCATTTTGTTCCTGCTCAATCAGCGCCTTTTACAATCCATGTGCCGTCAAACAGCAACCGTAACCGTGGCGACAGAAGACAAACTCGAGCGGACCGGAGGGTTTGGCGACGGCGACGTCGACGCTCAGCTCCATCACCCCCCGTGTCGAGGAAGCGCACGCGTTGAGCGTTCCCGCTTCAATACAAACGACCTGAGTCGGTTCCACAGGCGAAGGCAAAGTCACGGAGGGACGGGCGGGTCGTAGTCAAAGACATTCCATCCATATCTCTCTCAATGGGGAAGTAAGGCCTTGTAATAGCGCTGGCCTTGTGAACCTCTCAAAGAAAACATCCAAACAAAGCAATCGCCTTTTAAACAGGGCTGGATTATGTTTCATTAACCCGTTCCATTACATTGGATCCAGTTTCTATGGAAACACTCCCACTCATATCACT